>NW_028158077.1:0-18020 GCF_964263955.1 Coregonus lavaretus
AGTTGTATGTGTGTGTAGTTGTATTAGCAATATGGGGATGTGTGTGTAGTTGTATTCGTAGTAAAGGATGTGTGTGTAGTTGTATTAGTGGTATGGGGATTTTTGTGTAGTTGTCTAAGTAGCATATGGGTGTGTGTAGTTGTATTGGTGATATGGGGCTATGTGTTTAGTTGTATTAGTAGTATAGGGCTGTTTGTGTAGTTGTATTAGTAGTATTGGCTGTGTGTGCAGTTGTATTAGTAGTATAGGGTTGTGTGAGTAGTTGTATTAGTAGTATATGGGTGTGTGTGTGTAGTTATATAAATAGTATATGGGTGTGTGTAGTTGTATTTGTAGTATATGCCTGTGTGTGTAGTTGAATTAGTAGTATAGGGCTGTGTGTGTAGTTGTATTAGTAGTATAGGGCTGTGTGTGTAGTTGTATTAGTAGTACGGGGCTTTGTTTGTAGTTATATTAGTGGTATGTGGCTTTGTGTGTCGTTGTATTAGTGGTATGTGGCTTTGAGTGTAGTTGTATTAGTAGTATGGGGTTTTGTGTGTAGTTTTGTTAGTATTATAAGGCTATTTGTGTAGTTGTATTAGTAGTATGGAGATGTATGTGTAGTTGCGTTAGTAGTTTAGGGCTGTGGTTATGTTAGTAGTATGTTGATGTATGTGTAGTTGCGTTAGTAGTTTAGGGCTGTGTGTGTGTGGTTGTGTTAGTAGTATAGGGCTGTGTGTGTAGTTGTATTAGTAGTATGGGGCTGTGTGTGTAGTTGTATTAGTAGTATAGGGCTGTGTGTGTAGTTGAATTAGTAGTGTATCGGTATGTGTGTAGTTGTATTAGTATTCTAAGGCAGTGTCTGTAGTTGTATCAGTATTATAGGGCTGTGTGTAGATGTGGTAGTAGTATCGGTCTGTGTGTGTATTTATATTAGTAGTATAGGATGTGTGTGTAGTTCTATGTGTGTGTAGTTGTATTTGTAGTATGGGGCTTTTTGTTTAGTTGTATTGGTAGTATATGGCTGTGTGTGTAGTTGTATTAATAGTATGGGGATGTGAGTGTAGTTGTTGTAGTAGCAGTATAGATGTGTGTGTAGTTGTATTAGTAGTCTGGGGCTGTATGTGTAGTTGTTTTAGTAGTATAGGGTTGTGTGTGTAGTGGTATTAGCGGTATTTGGCTGTATATGTGGTTGTATTAGTACTATAGGGCTGAGTGTGTAGTTGTGTTAGGAGTATAGGGCTGTGTTTGTAGTTGTGTTAGTAGTATACGGATGTGTTAGTAGTTTTGTTAGTAATATGGGGCTTTCTGTTTAGTTGTATTAGTAGTATAATGCAGTGTGTGTAGTTGTGTTAGTAGTATAGGGCTGTGTGTGTAGTTGTATTAGTAGTATAGAGCTGAGTTTGCAGTTGTATTAGTAGTGTTTGGCTTTTTGTGTAGTTGTATTAGTACTATAGGGCTGTGCGTGTAGTTGTATTAGTAGTATAGGGCTGTGTGTGTAGTTGTATTAGTAGTAAAGGGCTGTGTGTGTAGTTGTGTTAGTAGTATAGGGCTGTGTGTGTAGTTGTATTAGTAGTATGGTGCTGTGTGTGTAGTTGTATTAGTATTATAGGGCTGTGTGTGTAGTTGTATTAGTAGTATAGGGTTGTGTGTGTAGTGGTATTAGCGGTATTTGGCTGTATGTGTGGTTGTATTAGTACTATAGGGCTGAGTGTGTAGTTGTGTTAGGAGTATAGGGCTGTGTTTGTAGTTGTGTTAGTAGTATACGGATGTGTTAGTAGTTTTGTTAGTAATATGGGGCTTTCTGTTTAGTTGTATTAGTAGTATAATGCAGTGTGTGTAGTTGTGTTAGTAGTATAGGGCTGTGTGTGTAGTTGTATTAGTAGTATAGAGCTGAGTTTGCAGTTGTATTAGTAGTGTTTGGCTTTTTGTGTAGTTGTATTAGTACTATAGGGCTGTGCGTGTAGTTGTATTAGTAGTATAGGGCTGTGTGTGTAGTTGTATTAGTAGTAAAGGGCTGTGTGTGTAGTTGTGTTAGTAGTATAGGGCTGTGTGTGTAGTTGTATTAGTAGTATGGTGCTGTGTGTGTAGTTGTATTAGTATTATAGGGCTGTGTGTGTAGTTGTATTAGTAGTATGGAGATGTACGTGTAGTTGTGTTAGTAGTTTAGGGCTGTGTGTGTAGTTGAATTAGTAGTGTATCGGTATGTGTGTAGTTGTATTAGTAGTATATGGCTGTGCGTGTAGTTGTATTAGTAGTATATGGCTGTGTGTGTAGTTGTATTTGTAGTATATGGGTGTGTGTGTGTAGTTGTATTTGTAGTATGGGGCTGTGTGTGTAGTTGTATTAGTAGTATGGGGCTGTGTGTGTAGTTGTATTAGTAGTATGGGGCTGTGTGTGTAGTTGTATTAGTAGAATCGGGCTGTGTGTGTAGTTGTATTAGTAGTAAAGGGCTGTGTGTGTAGTTGTATTAGTAGTATAGGGCTGTGTGTGTAGTTGTGTTAGTAGTATAGGGCTGTGTGTGTAGTTGTGTTAGTAGTGTAGTTGTGTCACCTGAATAAAGATGTCGTGCTTGTCCTCCGTAGCTCTATCTAGGTTATGATGAGTAAACAATCCCAATTGTTTCAGGATGTTTGATGTGTTAGTTTTGTCTTCGTCAGGTCGTTGCCAAGGCTGGAACATCGGTCCTGTGCTCCAAGGGAATGGAGGCATCAGAACCAAAACAATGAGGTCCTTGATCCCATTGCAGTCAGATTCCACTGTTCAGGCTCTGCATTGAAATGATCTAACGTCTGGTGTAATGTGACTGGTTTTTAGCTTGCTTGCATTGATGATTACATTTTTCTTGCAGTTTGACATTTGATTGCATTCAGTGCTTATGAGCTGCCAATGCACTCTCAGAAGATCTGGGACGTTATTCACAACCCAGTGGCTTTACCCAAAACTGTTCTGTTACATTCCTTCAGTAGTCTATTAAGCATAAGGTGTGATTTCCTACAAACTTCATGCATATGTTCGATAAATCCGATTTATGCACCACACAGAACGCACTGCAACTGCCATGCAGCTTCCATAGGAAATTAATGTACTTCTGGTGTACCAAAACGGAAAAACACTGTCGGTGTGATCCAGTCATTATGCACCAAATTGTATGCATAGACGGCTTGATAGAAATATTGGCAGAAGGTAAATGTTGAACTTTTGTTGAACACATATCATATTTGTTGAACACATCCTGTGTACCATTTTGCACAATGAAGCTGTAGGTGTGATCAAGGTGTTGAATAAACGTGATGTCATGTTGCTTTTTCAGGAGAGGAGTTGGCTACATGCAGCTATTGACATGTTTTACACAAAATACATTATCGACATGTTCGTACAAACTTTGTTATCCGTATTTAAGGTTAGAGTTAGGGGAAGGGTTAGCTAAAAGGGTTAAGGTTAGAGTTAGGGGAAGGGTTAGCTAAAAGGGTTAGGGTTAGAGTTAGGGGAAGGGTTAGCTAAAAGTGTTAAGGTTAGATTTAGGGGAAGGGTTAGCTAAAAGGGTTAAGGTTAGAGTTAGGGGAAGGATTGGCTAAAAGGGTTAAGGTTAGAGTTAGTGGAAGGGTTAGCTAAAAGGGTTAAGGTTAGAGTTAGGGGAAGGGTTAGCTAAAAGGGTTAAGGTTAGAGTTAGGGGAAGGGTTAGCTAAAAGGGTTAGGGTTAGAGTTAGGGGAAGGGTTAGCTAAAAGGGTTAGGGTTAGAGTTAGGGGAAGGGTTAGCTAAAAGGGTTAAGGTTAGAATTAGGGGAAGGGTTAGCTAAAAGGGTTAGGGTTAGAGTTAGGGGAAGGGTTAGCTAAAAGGGTTAAGGTTAGAATTAGGGGAAGGGTTAGCTAAAAGGGTTAGGGTTAGAGTTAGGGGAAGGGTTAGCTAAAAGGGTTAAGGGAAGGGTTAGCTAAAAGGGTTAGCTAAAAGGGTTAAGGTTAGAGTTAGGGGAAGGGTTAGCTAAAAGGGTTAGGGTTAGAGTTAGGGGAAGGGTTAGCTAAAAGGGTTAAGGTTAGAGTTAGGGGAAGGGTTAGCTAAAGGGTTAGGGTTAGAGTTAGGGGAAGGGTTAGCTAAAAGGGTTAAGGTTAGAGTTAGGGGAAGGGTTAGCTAAAAGGGTTAGATTTAGGGGAAGGGTTAGCTAAAGGGTTAAGGTTAGAGTTAGGGGAAGGGATAGCTAAAAGGGTTAGGGTTAGAGTTAGGGGAAGGGTTAGCTAAAAGGGTTAGGGTTAGAGTTAGGGGAAGGGTTAGCTAAAAGGGTTAAGGTTAGAGTTAGGGGAAGGGTTAGCTAAAAGGGTTAGGGTTAGAGTTAGGGGAAGGGTTAGCTAAAAGGTTACGGTTAGAGTTAGGGGGAAGGTTAGCTAAAATGGTTAAGGTTAGAGTTAGGGGAAGGGTTAGCTAAAAGGGTTAGGGTTAGAGTTAGGGGAAGGGTTAGCTAAAAGGGTTAAGGTTAGAGTTAGGGGAAGGGTTAGCTAAAAGGGTTAGGGTTAGAGTTAGGGGAAGGGTTAGCTAAAAGGGTTACGGTTAGAGTTAGGGGGAAGGTTAGCTAAAATGGTTAAGGTTAGAGTTAGGGGAAGGGTTAGCTAAAAGGGTTAGGGTTAGAGTTAGGGGAAGGGTTAGCTAAAAGGGTTAGGGTTAGAGTTAGGGGAAGGGTTAGCTAAAAGGGTTAAGGTTAGAGTTAGGGGAAAGGTTAGCTAAAAGGGTTAAGGTTAGAGTTATGGGAAGGGTTAGCTAAAAGGGTTAGGGTTAGAGTTATGGGAAGGGTTAGCTAAAAGGGTTAAGGTTAGAGTTAGGGGAAGGGTTAGCTAAAAGGGTTAAGGTTAGAGTTATGGGAAGGGTTAGCTAAAAGGGTTAAGGTTAGAGTTAGGGGAAGGATTAGCCTAAAGTGTTAGGGTTAGAGTTAGGGGAAGGGTTAGCTAAAAGGGTTACGGTTAGAGTTAGGGGAAAGGTTAGCTAAAAGGGTTAAGGTTAGAGTTATGGGAAGGGTTAGCTAAAAGGGTTAGGGTTAGAGTTATGGGAAGGGTTAGCTAAAAGGGTTAAGGTTAGAGTTAGGGGAAGGGTTAGCTAAAAGGGTTAGATTTAGGGGAAGGGTTAGCTAAAAGGGTTAGGGTTAGAGTTATGGGAAGGGTTAGCTAAAAGGGTTAGGGTTAGAGTTAGGGGAAGGGTTAGCTAAAAGGGTTACGGTTAGAGTTAGGGGAAAGGTTAGCTAAAAGGGTTAGGGTTAGAGTTAGGGGAAAGGTTAGCTAAAAGGGTTAGGGGTAGAGTTAGGGGAAGGGTTAGCTAAAAGGGTTAAGGTTAGAGTTAGGGGAAGGGTTAGCTAAAAGAGTTAAGGTTAGAGTTATGGGAAGGGTTAGCTAAAAGGGTTAAGGTTAGAGTTAGGGGAAGGCTGCAACTACACATGAAAACATGAAATGATCCTGGGAATCAATAGAACATCACTCAGAGATGCACAAAAACGATATAACATTCAAAATGGGTGAATCTTTCCTTTACAAACCATCAAATCTGTGCGCTAACTTGGACAAATAAAATACTACAACATGGTAAATTCATAAGCAGGAGTAAGAATTATATAGAAAAGGATGTTTTTCAAAAGGAGAAGTTTATCTTGGGAAGTGACAGATGCTATCTCCTGTGTGAGCACTAGTTCTCAAAAAGAGAGATAATTCCTCATGGTTATATTGGGCTACATTTTTAGACTTCAAAGACAACGTTGGTAGTTTATTAACCTTAAAATATCTGGTATCTAGTAGGCTACAGAGTTAATGAAGGGCTGTTTCTCTGAACCTCAGGCAGTAGGCTGAAACAAGCTTGTTTCTCTGAACCTCAGGCACTAGGCTGAAACAAGCTTGTTTCTCTGAACCTCAGGCAGTAGGCTGAAACAAGCTTGTTTCTCTGAACCTCAGGCAGTAGGCTGAAACAAGCTTGTTTCTCTGATCCTCAGGCAGTAGGCTGAAACAAGCTTGTTTCTCTGATCCTCAGGCACTAGGCTGAAACAAGCTTGTTTCTCTGATCCTCAGGCACTAGGCTGAAACAAGCTTGTTTCTCTGATCCTCAGGCAGTAGGCTGAAACAAGCTTGTTTCTCTGAACCTCAGGCACTAGGCTGAAACAAGCTTGTTTCTCTGAACCTCAGGCAGTAGGCTGAAACAAGCTTGTTTCTCTGAACCTCAGGCAGTAGGCTGAAACAAGCTTGTTTCTCTGAACCTCAGGCAGTAGGCTGAAACAAGCTTGTTTCTCTGAACCTCAGGCAGTAGGCTGAAACTAGCTTGTTTCTCTGAACCTCAGGCAGTAGGCTGAAACAAGCTTGTTTCTCTGAACCTCAGGCAGTAGGCTGAAACAAGCTTGTTTCTCTGAACCTCAGGCAGTAGGCTGAAACAAGCTTGTTTCTCTGAACCTCAGGCAGGAACCAACTTCTGTGACATCAATCAATCAATCAATCAATTTTATTTTATATAGCCCTTCTTACATCAGCTAATATCTCGAAGTGCTGTACAGAAACCCAGCCTAAAACCCCAAACAGCTAGTAATGCAGGTGTAGAAGCACGGTGGCTAGGAAAAACTCCCTAGAAAGGCAAAACCTAGGAAGAAACCTAGAGAGGAACCAGGCTATGAGGGGTGGCCAGTCCTCTTCTGGCTGTGCCGGGTGGAGATTATAACAGAACCATGCCAAGATGTTCAAAAATGTTCATAAGTGACAAGCATGGTCAAATAATAATCAGGAATAAATCTCAGTTGGCTTTTCATAGCCGATCATTAAGAGTTGAAAACAGCAGGTCTGGGACAGGTAGGGGTTCCATAACCGCAGGCAGAACAGTTGAAACTGGAATAGCAGCAAGGCCAGGCGGACTGGGGACAGCAAGGAGTCACCACGGCCGGTAGTCCCGGCGTATGGTCCTAGGGCTCAGGTCTCTCAGTTGGCTTTTCATAGCCGATCATTAAGAGTTGAAAACAGCAGGTCTGGGACAGGTAGGGGTTTCGTAGCTAGTAGGGGTTTCACACTAGTAAGTCTTCATTGACAGGGATGTGACATCACACTAGTAGGTCTTTATTGACAGGGATGTGACATCACACTAGTAAGTCTTCATTGACAGGGATGTGACATCACACTAGTACGTCTTCATTGACAGGGATGTGACATCACAACAGACATGCACAGGACGTTCCCTCACGATGAAAGTGGTGTGACTGAAAAAGTTTGGGAAACACTGATCTAGCTGATGATTAAAACAACTACAGATGAGTAACCCCATGCTTCAGCCTGTCTATTCATAGCCACAGATGGGCTACAGGTGATCATGCTGAATAACAGATGGGCTATGGGTTACAGGTGATCATGCTGAATAACAGATGGGCTATGGGTTACAGGTGATCATGCTGAATAACAGATGGGCTATGGGTTACAGGTGATCATGCTGAATAACAGATGGGCTATGGGTTACAGGTGATCATTCTGAATAACAGATGGGCTATGGGTTACAGGTGATCATAAAGGCCTGACTGCTGCAGAGATGGTTGTCCTTCTGGAAGGTTCTCCCATCTCCCAGAGGAACTCTAGAGCTCTGTCAGAGTTACCATCGGGTTCTTGGTCACCTCCCTGACCAAGGCCCTTCTCCCCCGATTGCTCAGTTTGGCCGGGCGGCCAGCTCTAGGAAGAGTCTTGAGGTTCCAAACTTCTTCCATTTAAGAATGATGGAGGCCACTGTGTTCTTGGGGACCTTCGATGCTGCATAAATGTTTTGGTACCCTTCCCCAGATCTGTGCCTCGACACATTCCTGTCTCGGAGCTCTACGGACAATTCCTTCGACCTCATGGCTTGGTTTTTGCTCTGACATGCACTGTCAACTGTGGGAACTTATATAGACAGGTGTGTGCCTTTCCAAATCATGTCTAATCAATTGAATTTACCACAGGTGGACTCCAATCAAGTTGTAGAAACATCTCAAGGATGATCAATGGAAACAGGATGCACCTGAGCTCAATTTCGAGTCTCTTAGTAAAGGGTCTGAATACTTATGTAAATAAGGTATTTCTGGGGTTTTTTTGGGGGGGAGCATGCCAAGCGTAGTGAAGGGTACACAAATAGACGGGTTATGAAAACTTAAATTCAGTTAAAGCAGGGGTTTTCAGGGGTTATGGCACTTACATTGAGTTAAATTTAAATGTAGTTAAAGCAGGGGTTTGGTGGTGGCTTTCTGAACTATTAGAGTTAGACCAACAGTTTAAAGTAATACAGAAATTGTTGGTATTTCAGTTGAGTTTCGGATATATTGACCAAATTATCAGGAAAGTTCTGGACATATTTCCCATTCAAAATGCACCAGAAACAGCTATTTCACAGCTATTTCTTTTAAAAGAACCCCCCAATATGCAACACAAAGTTATGCCCTTGCTTGTAAGAAGTCAAAACAGAAAGCAGTAACTTAATTTGCCACCTGCTACAGAATCACACAGTGTTCAGAGACTGCAATAATAATCAGGGTCCTCTGTCCTTCACTATCAACAGATATGAGTTTAATCCATAACATTCAGCTTCTAGTCTTGTGACCATCAACCCAAGTGTCACAAACAGAACAGTGGAAATAAACCAGATTGTCACAAACAGAACAGTGGAAATCATGTGTTTTACAGAAAGGAAAACATATAAATATGCTAAACATTGTGTGAATCTCTAAACTGATTATGAACTTTATTCATCTTAAATATTCACATTACACAGTCAATTCAGGAAGTGAACTTCAATTCCAATTCAATTTAAAGAACGATACAGAGAGATAGAGAAAAAGAGAGGGAGGGGTCTGACTGGACGGATCCTTAAATAGGAGAGTTGGGAGAGGTAGAACTCAACTCACAGGCAGGACAGAGAGAGAGAGAGAGAGAGAGAGACCCAGTGAAGACCTTTGAAGATCTCTGAAGAAGTGAAGCTACAACTGAAGATTTCAGAAGGTGAGATTTCAACATCTGTTCATCTAATACTGTACCTGAGTGCATCCCAAATGGCACCCTTTTCCCTTTGTAGTGCACTACTTTTGACAAAGGCCCATAATGAATCATATGTAGTATGTAGCTCTGGTCAAAAGTAGTGCACTACTTAGGGAAAAGGGTGCTATTTGGAAACTCGGTCCTGTGGACCCCAATGGGTGCACGTGTTGGACCGAGTTTGGGAAACGCTGTGCTAAGGAATTCAAGTCTGCTGTCAAAACTCAGGTCTCATGTCTTCAACCAAGTACAGTAGATTAGCCTAGCACACAGGAATATGTACGCTCCGCTTGGGGTCCCCAGGACCGAGTTTAAAAAACGCTACCTTAGCAGTTGCATACGTTATATACATAGCATAGGGTCTCCCTGACCTCCCAAGTACCCCCAGCCGCTCCACTGATTTGATATATTCCAGTACAAGCACAGCTGATCCAGCTAATCACCAAGCCGTTCATTAGTTGAATCTGCTCTGATGTGAAAGTACTGGAACCCATCTGATAAGTGGAATGGCTGGAGGTACACTTGGAATAAAGGGTTCCAAAAGGGTTCTTCAGCTGTCCCCATATGAGAACCCTTTTAGGTTCCAGGTAGAACCCTTTTGGTTCCAGGTAGAACCCTTTTGGTTCCAGGTAGAACCCTCTATGTAAACCGTCTGTGGAAAGGGTTCTACATCGAACCCAAAAGGTTTTTTCCTGGAATGAAAAAGTTTATACCTGGAGCCAAAAAGGGTTCTTCAAGTGGTTCTCCAACAGGGACAGTCGAAGAACACCCTTTAGGTTCTAGATATCACCTTTTTTTCTAACAGTGTACTCAACTACAGGTTAGGGGAACACTGCACTCCCCTAATCTCTGAAGTACTCTCTGAATTGGTATTGACGGCTTCTCTCTTTGACTGTCTTGTTGTCTTGTTGTCTTGTTGTCTGTCCGTAATCTCTCTCTCTCTCTATCTCTCTCTCTGTCTCTGTCTCTCTCTCTCTCTCTCTGTCTCTGTCTCTCTCTCTCTCTCTCTCTCTCTCTCTCTCTCTCTCTCTCTCTCTCTCTCTCTCTCTCTCTCTCTCTCTCTCTCTCTCTCTCTCTCTCTCTCTCTCTCTCTGTCTCTCTCTCTCAGGAGACTATCACCATGGCGATGCTGACCACTCTTCTGATTCTCAGCGCTCTCTTTGCTCTGGGAGATGCAAGGGGTAGCAGAGGTATTCTGATCAAAGGTTTTAGTGACCTTAACACAACACCTAGTGACCTAGGTTTTGGGGTGAGAGTCACTGGACCCAGGTTCCTGGTTGGGGCTCCCCCTGTATTCACTAAAATATAATTCTATACAGGTCTGTTGTGGTTTCATAGTTCTGAAACTGATCTAGGGCTCTATTCAATCCGCATCGTTCAGCTTTACAGAGTGATTGAAATTTAAAAGCAATGTTCCCTCTTTAGCAGAGACTGCATTCACGATAAACGCTGCATACGTCTGCTCAATCTGAAATTACTTTTAATTTTCTATCGCGTATTCTGTAACTCTTCAGCTTTACATATTGAATCGAGACCCAAGTCTTTTAAAAAAGCATGTCTCAATCTTCCCTCTGTCCTTGTCTCTCTTTTGTTGTAGGGGATCGGCGTGATCGGCATGATCGGTCTGACTCGGAGGAACACAGTTCTCCTCCGAAGTATCGGCATGATCGGTCTGACTCGAAGGAACACAGTTCTCCTCCGAAGTATCGGCATGATCGGTCTGACTCGAAGGAACACAGTTCTCCTTCGAAGTATCGGCATGATCGGTCTGACTCGGAGGAACACAGTTCTCCTCCGAAGTATCGGCATGATCGGTCTGACTCGGAGGAATACAGTTCTCCTCCGAAGTATCGGCATGATCGGTCTGACTCGAAGGAACACAGTTCTCCTTCGAAGTATCGGCATGATCGGTCTGACTCGGAGGAATACATTTCTCCTCCGAAAGGTGAGAAACATTTGATCGAGATCCTGATATGCAAACTGCCAACCGGTAAAATGTCAGTTTATGTGATAAAACAAGCAAGCAAAGTGTAGAGAATCATTGTAACATCTAAACCGCTGTGAAATATATTTTCCATAACCAAAAACATTGTATTTTCAGATGCTTGAAGCCTTCATACAAAACCGAAAGTTAAAGACGAAAAATTGAAATTTAAGAATAGAAGCATAGAAATAGCGCACATAGAACAGATATACTGCTTCTTAGACTTGACTTCAATGAGAATGATAGATCTATAACTCACATTTCTATGTGAATTTAGTCAGGTCGCCCAAAAAGTTACATAATGCAGATATTAGTTAGCCATGGGGTTTTGTTCAGTAACATCACAGCTGGAACGCACTTTTGACCAATTGTCTGGTGGGAACTAACCATTTCATAATGTTATTTAATGTGATCTCTCCCCCCTACAGAGTGTCATCGCAGAGTCTGCCCACATGGCTGGCCCAGATATGAGACACACTGCTATCACTACGTCCCCCTCGTGACCACATGGCCAGAGGCAGAGGTACCTGGACGTTTGCTGTAGATAATTGAGATCAGCTGTGTGGGTGATTTTAAGTATTGATGGTTTAATGAGAGATCATCTGCTTATTTAAGGATTTTGGACACTGGCCAGCCGGGCTCAATTTCTACTAGCCAGTGTCCAAAATGTGCTATGTGATAATGGAAAAGACAATAATTGACCTGCATCTTGGGCTAGTTGGAAACATTTTCTACAAGCCTGGTCTGAAAAGCACTAGACTTGGGCTAGCTGGGATGCTATCTCCATCCCTGTCTGGTGGCCATACATTGTTGCAGTTGACTCTGTAGGTTTAGTCTGTGTTCAACAGGGTTGAGAAACTATATCATGATGTGCTAGTCCTTCTGTTTACCCTTACATTCTACCTCTGTTTAATTCTCTCTCTCTCCTCTCTTTCTCTCTATCTCTCTATCTCTCTCTCTCCAGAGGAAATGTTTGCTCTTGGGAGGTAATTTGGCGTCAGTGCACAGCCTTCCCCAGTATCGTTTCCTTCAGTCTCTCATCAAAGAGAGTAGAGTTCAGCGCACCTGGATTGGAGCCTACGATGCAATGAAGGTCAGAAGCTCTCTGTTCATCACTCATGAAACATATAAGATGCATTGATTCTTGATGAATCTGAGAGTGGTTACATTTCTCCAGGCCCATCCCTCAGCTTTTTACCCAAACAGTGGTGGGTTGCCAATTAGTTATTTTCCAATTCCCAGATTGCCCCTTTAAAGACAGTAATTACAGTGTAAATATATAGTGTTTACTGTGTGCTGGTGATGCATCCTCCTATGTGCTCTGTAGGAGGGTCTTTGGCTGTGGAGTGACGGGTCCAGGTTTAACTACCAGAACTGGGCCCCGGGGAAACCCTCTAAGTACAACCATGGTTTTGTGAAGGACATCACGAATGGCCGGGGGCATTGCATGGAGATGAACTGTGGAGGTACAATGCTGTCACCAGAGTACTCTCCCTCACATTATACATCAAACAATTGGATAGTTGAAAAATGCATCTTAAAGGGAATTTGTTCCTTTATTAGCTACATATTTATAAAACCAACATAGATACAATACCTACCTTTCTGTGTTTCTCTCTTTCCCAGCTTCCCACCGCCAGAATGATGTCCCCTGCTGGTTTAAACTTCCCTTCCTGTGTTCCAGAAAGCTGTGATGTCCACATTTTAGGAGAGAATACATTGGAGAGGCTCTCAGCATATGAGATTGTTTTAAATAAAGGCACAGTCTGCAATATTACCTTTTGTTCTGTGGTCATTTATACAAAACACCAGCTGGAGATAATTATGAAACTCTGTGGTGTGAAGGTCCAAATAACATACTTGGTGAATGAAATGTTCAACAGTTGCTTCTCACTTTGTAATACTTTTAATTGTCGTCGAAATGTTCTATATTTTCATAGTCAAACCAGATATGACCAATTCTACACTAACACATTTGATGTAAATCACCACCATCATCATTATCATCATCATCATCACCATCATCAACATCATCATCATCAACACCATCATCATCATCATCATCATCATCATCACCATCATCATCACCATCACCATCATTGTCATCATTACCATCATCATCATCACCATCAGGGTTAATGGTTACTGAACTGTCGTCCACTCCAGCCAAACTAGAACAGGGAGGTTCTGTTTTGGGGAGCATATTCTGCCACCTAGTGGTCATTCATCAGTCCTAAAAACACACACGCGCACACACACACTATTTTTTCTTCTACTGGTATTCAATGACTGTCACGATCGTTATATGAATCGGACCAAGGCGCAGGGTGATAAACTTACATCTTTTAATGAGTACTTTAACATATACCACAAAACAACAAAACGATACGTGAAGTCTAAAGGTTCACCAACACAAAACTATACAGAACAAGATCCCACAATTAACTGTGCCAAACAGGCTGCCTAAGTATGGTTCCCAATCAGAGACAACGAGAAACAGCTGCCTCTGATTGGGAACCACCCTGGCCAACATAGATCCACACGAACTAGAACAAAACATAGAAAATACAACATAGACAATCCACACCCTGGCTCAACATATAAGAGTCCCCAGAGCCAGGGCGTGACAGTACCCCCCCCCCCCCCCCCCCCAAAGGCGCGGACTGCGACCGCGCCAACTAAACCCAACAGGGGAGGGGCTGGGTGGGCATTCCGCCTCGGAGGCGGATCCGGCTCCGGGTGTGACCACCACTCTCTCGCTACCCCCCCGTAGCGCCCCTGGTCTGGTCTGGCCCCGCTGGCCGGAGCTGGACTGGACACCGGTGGAGCGGATTGCTCAGGCTCCGGAGTGGAGCAGCTGACCGGTACCTGACCAGGCACCGGTGGAACATGCACGGGCTGTGCCGGACTGACGACGCGCACCACTGGCTTGGTGCAGGGAGCAGGAACAGGCCGGACCGGGCTGGCGACGCGCACCACAGGCTTGGTGCGGGGAGCAGGAACAGGCCGGACCGGGCTGGCGACGCGCACCACAGGCTTGGTGCGGGGAGCAGGAACAGGCCGGACCGGGCTGGCGATGCGCACCACTGGCTTGGTGCGAGGGGCAGGAACAGGCCGGACCGGGCTGGCGACGCGCACCACAGGCTAGGTGCGGGGAGCAGGAACAGGCCGGACCGTACTGGGAACACACACCACTGGCCTTGTGCGGGGATCAGGAACGGGCCGGACCGGACTGGTGACACACACCACTTGCTTGGTGCGAGGAGCGGGACTGGGTCTCCTCATAAACCTCCGCTCCCTCTGCTGCCTAACCAGTACCTCTCGCCGTGCCTCTACACTCTCCTTCTCCCTCTTGACCAATGGCCCCCGTAACCTGGTGGCCTCCTCTCCTACTCCGCCGATACCTCCTGTAACTGCCTCCAGCAGCCCCGTCGTCCAAGCTGTGTGCCCCCCCCAAAAAAATTATTGGGGTTGCCTCTCGCCTGTCCGACGACGGCACGGTTGGCGCCGTACCTCCTCTCTCGCCAGGGCATTGACTTTTGCCCATGGCCCTCTGCCCGCGAACATGTCCTGTTCCCTACCCGGCGTTTGTTCCTGAACACGCTGCTTGGTCCTGTTTTGGTGGGATCTTCTGTCACGATCGTTATATGAAACGGACCAAGACGCAGCGTGATAAACGTACATCTTTTAATGAGTACTTTAACATATACCACAAAACAACAAAACGATACGTGAGGTAATAACGAGGCTATATACAGGGGGTACCGGTACTGAAAACACTGCTACTCCTACTGCTCTCTCCTCGTCTGACCATGTGTTCTCGCATACCCCGAGAGCATCTGGTCAGCGGGGTGGTGGGACAGGAATCCTCATCTCTCCCAAGTGGACATTCTCTCTTTTTCCCCTGACCCATCTGTCTATCTCCTCATTTGAATTCCATGCTGTCACAGTCACTAGCCCATTTAAGCTTAATATCCTTGTCATTTATCGCCCTCCAGGTTCCCTTGGAGAGTTCATCAATGAGCTTGACGCCTTGATAAGTTCCTTTCCTGAGGATGGCTCACCCCTCACAGTTCTGGGTGACTTCAACCTCCCTACGTCTACCTTTGACTCATTTCTCTCTGCCTCCTTCTTTCCACTCCTCTCCTCTTTTGACCTCACCCTCTCACCGTCCCCCCCTACTCACAAGGCAGGCAATACGCTTGACCTCATCTTTACTAGATGCTGTTCTTCTACTAATCTCACTGCAACTCCCCTCCATGTCTCCGACCACTACTTTGTATCCTTTTCTCTTTGGCTCTCCTCCAACACTACTCACTCTGCCTCTACTCAGATGGTAATGCGCCGTCGCAACCTTCGCTCTCTCTCTCCCGCTACTCTCTCGTCTTCCATCCTATCATCTCTTCCCTCTGCTCAATCCTTCTCCCTCCAATCTCCTGATTCTGCTTCCTCAACCCTCCTCTCATCCCTTTCTGCCTCCTTTGACTCTCTATGTCCCCTATCCTCCCGGCCGGCTCGGCCCTCCCCTCCTGCTCCGTGGCTTGATGACTCATTGCGAGCTCATAGAACAGTGCTCCGGGCAGCCGAGCGGAAATGGAGAAAAACTAGACTCCCTGCGGACCTGGCATTTTTTCACTCCCTCCTCTCTACATTTTCTTCATCTGTTTCTGCTGCTAAAGCCACTTTCTACCACTCTAAATTCCAAGCATCTGCCTCTAACCCTAGGAAGCTCTTTGCTACCTTCTCCTCCCTGCTGAATTCTCCTCCCCCTCCCCCCCTCCTCCCTCTCTGTGGATGACTTCGTCAACCATTTTGAAAAGAAGGTTGACGACATCTGATCCTCGTTTGTTAAGTCAAATGACACTGCTGGTCCTGCTCACACTGCCCTACCCTATGCTTTGACTTCTTTCTCCCCTCTCTCTCCAGATAAAATCTTGCGTCTTCTGACGGTCGGCCGCCCAACAACCTGCCCGCTTGACCCTAACCCCTCCTCTCTTCTCCAGACCATCACCGGTGACCTTCTCCCTTACCTCACCTCGCTCATCAACTCATCCTTGACCGCTGGCTATGTCCCTTCCGTCTTCAAGAGAGCGAGAGTGGCACCCCTTCTCAAAAAACCAACACTCGATCCCTCTGATGTCAACAACTACAGACCAGTATCCTTTCTTTCTTTTCTCTCCAAAACTCTTGAGCATGCCGTCTTTAGCCAACTCTCTTGCTATCTCTCTCAGAATGACCTTCTTGATCCAAACCAGTCAGGTTTCAAGACTGGTCATTCAACTGAGACTGCTCTTCTCTGTGTCACGGAGGCTCTCCACACTGCTAAAGCTAACTCTCTCTCCTCTGCTCTTGTCCTTCTAGACCTGTCTGCTGCCTTTGATACTGTGAACCATCAGATCCTCCTCTCCACCCTCTCCGAGCTGGGCATCTCCGGCGCGGCTCACTCTTGAATTGTGTCCTACCAAGTGGCGTGGCAAGAATCTGTCTCCGCACCACGTGCTCTCACCACTGGTGTCCCACAGGGCTCAGTTCTAGGCCCTCTCCTTTTCTCACTATACACCAAGTCTCTTGGCTCTGTCATATCCTCACATGGCCTCTCCTATCATTGCTACGCAGACGACACACAACTAATCTTCTCCTTTCCCCCTTCTGATAACCAGGTGGCGAATTGCATCTCTTCATGTCTGGCAGACATATCAGTGTGGTTGTATTAGTGGTATACGGACGTGTGTGTAGTTGAATTAGTAGTATGGGGCTGTTTGTGTAGTTGTATTAGTAGTATGGGGCTGTGTGTGTAGTTGTATTAGTGGTATGGGGCTTTATGTGTAGTTGTATTAGTGGTATGGGGCTTTATGTTTAGTTGTATTAGTAGTATGGGGCTGTGTGTGTAGTTGTATTAGTAGTATGGCACTGTGTGTGTAGTTGTATTAGTAGTATGGGGCTGTGTGTGTAGTTGTATGTGTGGGTAGTTGTATTAATAGTTTGGGGCTGTGTGTGTAGTTGTTATAGTAGTAGTATAGATATGTGTGTAGTTGTAATAGTAGTATTGGGCTGTATGTGTAGTTGTATTAGTAATATAGGGCTGTGTGTGTAGTTGTATTAGTAGTAGAGGGCTGTGTGTGTAGTTGTATGTGTGGGTAGTTGTATTAATAGTTTGGGGCTGTGTGTGTAGTTGTTATAGTAGTAGTATAGATATGTGTGTAGTTGTAATAGTAGTATTGGGCTGTATGTGTAGTTGTATTAGTAATATAGGGCTGTGTGTGTAGTTGTATTAGTAGTATGGGGCTGTGTGTGTAGTTGTATTAGTAGTATAGGGATGTGTGTGTAATTGTGTGTGTAGTTGTATTAGTACTATAGGGCTGTGTTAGTAGTTTTGTTAGTAATATGGGGCTATTTGTGTTGTTGTATTAGTAGTAAAAGGCAGCGTCTGTAGTTGTATTAGCGATATTTGGCTGTATGTGTAGTTGTGTTAGTATTATAGAAATGTGTGTGTAGTTGTGTTAGAAGGTTTGGGATGTGTGTGTAGTTGTATTAGTAGTATGGCGTTGTCTGTGTAGTTGTATTAGTATTATAGGGCTGTGTGTGTAGTTGTATTAGTAGTACGGGGCTGTGTGTGTAGTTGTATTAGTAGTAAAGGGCTTTGTGTGTAGTTGTATTAGTGTTATATGGCTGGTTGTGTAGTTGCATTAGCAGTATAGGGCTGTGCGTGTAGTTGTGTTAGTAGTATGGGGCTGTATGTGTACTTGTATTAGTAGTATGGGGCTGTGTGTGTAGTTGTATTAGTAGTATAGGGCTGTGTGTTTAGTTGTATTAGTATTATGGGGTTGTGTGTAGTTGTATTCGTAGTATCGGTCTGTGTGTGCGAGTGTGTGTGTAGTTGTATTTGTAGTATAGGGCAGTGTGTGTAATTGAGTGTGTAGGGGTATTAGTAGTATAGGGCTGTGTGTGTATTTGTATTAGTAGTATAGGGCTGTGTGTAGTTGTATTAGTAGTATCGGTCTGTGTGTGCGAGTGTGTGTGTAGTTGTATTAGTAATATAGGGCAGTGTGTGTAATTGTGT
>NW_028158076.1:0-25000 GCF_964263955.1 Coregonus lavaretus
AGCGGATGGAGGGGTAATGTATGTTGCAGATAGGTGCAGTGTAATGTGTTGTTACGTAGTACGGCACCCCTGGAGCAAATTAGGGTGAAGTTACTTGCTCACTGACACATCAACAGATTTTTCTAACCTTGTCGGCTCAGGTATTCGAACCTTTCGGTTACTGGCCCAACGCTCTAACTGCTAGGCTACCTGCTGCCTGAATAAGTGAATTATTCGGGCTACAGTGGTCCTCTGTAGCTCAATTGGTAGAGCATGGCGCTTGTAACGCCAGGGTAGTGGGTTCGATCCCCGGGACCACCCATACGTAAAAATGAATGCGCACATGACTGTAAGTCGCTTTGGATAAAAGCGTCTGCTAAATGGCATATTATATTATTATATTATAATTACTGGCATATGTCTCAGTTAGTTTTTTCATTCAAGTGCAGACTGCACTGCTGAGTATTATCCTTCAGACTTTAAAGCACTTCAGGTCACCTCCACCTCACCTTTCTTGGTGTGAGAGAAAGACGTCATCCTGTGGCAGTTACTGGAGTCTAGAGTGTAGTATAGAGTATACTATCCATTGCCTAGGAGGTTTATGGACAGAGTACAATCTGAGGGGGTGTATCACTGGATTGTGCATCCTGCTGTTTTAGCTGTCTGTCTTCTGGCTGGGTTTGACCCTTAGCTGGACCTGGTTGTAAAAGGCGGACAGATGTTCCTCTGCAGTCAGCACATATTCATTCGCCTACACTCCAACTCAGGTTTCCTGATGACACAGCTGAGAACAGGTCCCAGCTCTCACATCATGTATGTGACATATACAGTACCTCAGGTCTGGTCTACGTCCCAAATGGCACCCTATTCCCTATGTAATGCACATATGGCTCTGGTCTAAAGTAGTGCACTATATAGGGAATAGGGTGTGCCATTTTGGATGGAACCCTGGTGATCTATTTCCATGTCATAGGCCCATACATTAAGCTATACATTACCATGGTCCGTGGCCCTCTGTTTTCCTCCTATAGTGTTCCATATGACACCATTTCTTCGCACCTGACACATCAATCTCAAGAGAGTCATAAGATACAGTAGGTATGAGTCAGAGAGAAAGCATGCAGGGGTTATATCATTCTGATTCAATACCCTGTTGAATACTATGGTATTCATTGCTACAGCGCTATAGTTAAACCATTGTTCTATCTGTCTTGTCTATATGGGATGCTCCAAGCAGTAGCACACTTGCCTGGAATCCAAACTGATATGCTCCATTTTACCATTGTATCAGTTTGGATTCCAGGCTAGTAGCACACAGACAGAGGTTGCATCTAAAATGGTACCCTATTCCCTACATAGTGCACTACTTTTGACCAGGATCGAAATGGCTCTGGTCAATAGTGCACTATACAGGGAATCAGTTGCCATTTCAGACGCAGCCCGGCAGTCTCACTTCCTGTCGGCTGGGCTGGGTTGTCTGTAGGCATATCAGATTGAGTGAAAGGACAAATAGAAAGAGGCCTCTCAGGTCTCTAATCTCATTCCCTGTACAGCAGTACGTCCTCTGCTTCCTCTGTGACAGAGTCGGCCATCTAACCGGCTGTTAATTGACACTCATTAACCAAAAGAGATGAGATGAGTATAACTCCGTTTGGCTTTTCATGTGGGAGATATAAGACCAAATAGAGTAGGATTTCATTAGGTAGTAGCGCGTAGGCAAGGCTACAATACAATAAAATACACACTGGGGTTTTAAAAGACCCCCTCACTGTACTGTATGGTGGTTGCCATGGAGCTTTGGAGCGTATTGAAGGGAATACATAAGCAGAAAGAAATAGGATCCTTATTATGGAGCTAAAGCACACTGAACAGATTCAACACAGCAATACCACATGACTTGAAAAGCATAATGTGGGATGGGATGGTGGTAGGGAGCATTCTCTCTTTGTCTTATTTCTGCAGATGGTTTCGGCATGGTGTTTCAGGTATGAAATGCTACACCTTCATTATAGAGTGTTGTGGTGAATTCTACCTACACTTACCCTTGCATCCTTCCTGGTCCCAGTCCCTACTCTACAGGCGTGCGAACGCGCGCACACACACACACACACACACACACACACACACACACACACACACACACACACACACACACACACACACACACACACACACACACAAACACAGGCCCATGGTTCCATGCTCAGTCAAGGCTCACTGATTCAGGAGATGTCTTCAGTGAAGATGGCGCCGGAGGGGATGGCTGCCGTTTTATGGACTCTTAACCGTGCTATTTTGTGTGTTTTTTCGCATTGTTTGTAACTTATACATAATGTTGCTGCTACCGTCTCTAATGACTGAAAAGAGCTTCTGGACATCAGAACAGCGATTACTCACCTTAAACTGGACAAAGATTTTTTCTTTAATGAGTTGGACGAGAGGGATTTGCTCCAGACACCCGACAGGGCCCTCATCCCCGTCATTCGCAGTAGAAAGAAAAGGAGATCTTGCAGAAGGAGATCGGGGTGCTTGGTAAGGAGCCGGCGACGAGTGGCTAATCTGCCTTTGCCATCGATACTATTTGCCAATTTACAATCACTTGATAATAAAGTGGACGAACTACAGGGACGAATATCCTACCAACAGGACATTAAAAACTGTAATATCTTATGTTTCACCGAGTCGTGGCTGAACAAAGACATGAATAACATACAGCTGGCGGGTTATACACTATATCGGCAGGATATAACGGCAGCCTCTGGTAAGACAAGGGGTGGCGGTCTATGTATATTTGTAAACAACATCTGGTGCACGATATGTAAGGAAGTCTCGAGGTTTTGCTCACATGAGGTTGAGTATCTCAAGAGAGTTTTCATCTATATTCTTCGTAGCTGTCTATTTACCACCACAAACCGATGCTGGCACTAAAACCGCATTCAACGAACTGTATACGGCCATAAGCAAACAGGAAAACGCTCATCCAGAGGCGGCGCTCCTAGTGGCCGGGGACTTTAATGCAGGGAAACTTAAATCTGTTTTACCTCATTTTTACCAGCATGTTAAATGTGCAACTAGAGGGGAAAAAACTCTAGACCACCTTTACTCCACACAGAGATGCGTACAAAGCTCTCCCTCACCCTCCATTTGGCAAATCTGACCATAATTCTATCTTCCTGATTCCTGCTTACAAGCAAAAACTAAAGCAGGAAACACCAGTGACTCGGTCAATAAAAAAGTGGTAAGATGAAGCAGATGCTAAGCTACAGGACTGTTTTGCTAGCACAGACTGGAATATGTTCCGGGATTCTTCCGATGGCATTGAGGAGTACACCACATCAGTCACTGGCTTCATCAATAAGTGCATCGATGACATCGTCCCCACAGTGACTGTACGTACATACCCCAACCAGAAGCCATGGATTACAGTCAACATCCGCACTGAGCTAAAGGGTAGAGCTGCCGCTTTCAAGGAGCAGGACTCTAACCCGGAAGCTTATAAGAAATCCCGCTATACCCTCCGACAAACCATCAAACAGGGCTGGGCTTGCAAACTATTACAGACTACAAACGGAAGCACAGCCGCGAGCTGCCCAGTGACACAAGCCTACCAGACGAGCTAAATTACTTCTATGCTCGCTTCGAGGCAAGTAACACTGAAACATGCATGAGAGCATCAGCTGTTCTGGACGACTGTGTGATCACGCTCTCCGTAGCCGATGTGAGTAAGACCTTTAAACAGGTCAACATTCACAAGGCCGCAGGGCCAGACGGATTACCAGGTCTGGTACTCTGAGCATGCGCTGACCAACTGGCAAGTGTCTTCACTGACATTTTCAACCTGTCCCTGACTGAGTCTGTAATACCAACATGTTTCAAGCAGACCACCATAGTCCCTGTGCCCAAGAACACTAAGGTAACCTGCCTAAATGACTACTGACCCGTATCACTCACATCTGTAGCCATGAAGTACTTTGAAAGGCTGGTCATGGCTCACATCAACACCATTATCCCAGAAACCCTAGACCCACTCCAATTTACATACCGCCCCAACAGATCCACAGATGATGCAATCTCTATTGCACTCCACACTACCCTTTCACACCTGGACAAAAGGAACACCTATGTGAGAATGCTATTCATTGACTACAGTTCAGCGTTCAACACCAAAGTGCCCTCAAAACTCATCACTAAGCTAAGGATCCTGGGACTAAACACCTCCCTCTGCAACTGGATCCTGGACTTCCTGACGGGCCTCCCACAGGTGGGAAGGTTAGGTAACAACACATCCGCCACGCTGATCCTCAACACGGGGGCCCCTCAGGGTTTTGTGCTCAGTCCCCTCCTGTACTCCCTGTTCACTCATGACTGCATGGCCAGACACAACTCCAACACCATCATTAAGTTTGCAGATGACACAGCAGTGGTAGGCCTGATCACCGACAACGACGAGACAGCCTATAGGGAGGAGGTCAGAGACCTGGCCGTGTGGTGCCAAGACAACAACCTCTCCCTCAACGTGATCAAGGCAAAGGAGATGATTGTGGACTACAGGAAAAAGAAGAGGACCGAGCATGTCCCCATTCTCATCGACGGGGCTGTAGTGGAGTAGTTTGAGAGCTTCAAGTTCCTTGGTGTCCACATCACCAACAAACTAAATGGTCCAAGCACACCAAGACAGTCATAAAGAGGGCACGACAAAACCTATTCCCCCTAAGGAGACTGAAAAGATTTGGCATGGGTCCTCAGATCCTCAAAAGGTTCGACAGCTGCACCATCGAGAGCATCCTGATTGGTTGCATCACTGCCTGGTATGCCAACTGCTCGGCCTCTGACCGCAAGGCACTACAGAGGGTAGTGATTACGGCCCAGTACATCACTGGGGCCAAGCTTCCTGCCATCCAGGACCTCTGTACCAGGCGTTGTCAGAGGAAGGCCCTAAAAATTGTCGAAGACTCCAGCCACCCTAGTCATAGACTGTTCTTTCTGCTACCACACGGCAAGCGGTACCGGAGCGCCAAGTCTAGGACCAAGAGGCTTCTAAACAGCTTCTACCCCCAAGCCATGAGACTCCTTAACATCTAATCAAATGGCTACCCAGACTATTTGCAGCCCAGACTATTGGGCTTTAACTAGGCCATTCCAAGACATTTAAATGTTTCCCCTCAAACCACTCAAGTGTTGCTTTAGCAGTATGCTTAGGGTCATTGTCCTGCTGGAAGGTGAACCTCCGTCCCAGTCTCAAATCTCTGGAAGACTGAAACAGGTTTCCCTCAAGAATTTCCCTGTATTTAGCGCCATCCATCATTCCTTCAGTTCTGATCAGTTTCCCAGTCCCTGCAAATGAAAAACATCCCCACAGCATGATGCTGCCACCACCATGCTTCACTGTGGGGATGGTGTTCTCAGGGTGATGAGAGGTGTTGGGTTTGCGCCAGACATAGCGTTTTCCTTGATGGCCAAAAAGCTCAATTTTAGTCTCATCTGACCAGAGTACCTTCTTCCATATGTTTGGGGAGTCTCCCACATGCCTTTTGGCGAACCCCAATGTGTTTGCTTGTTTTTTTCTTTAAGCAATGGCTTTTTTCTGGCCACTCTTCCGTAAAGCCCAGCTCTGTGGAGTGTACGGCTTAAAGTGGTCCTATGGACAGATACTCCAATCTCCGCTGTGGAGCTTTGCAGCTCCTTCAGGGTTATCTTTGGTCTCTTTGTTGCCTCTGATTATTGCCCTCCTTGCCTGGGCCGTGATTTTTGGTGGGTGGCCCTCTCTTGGCAGGTTTGTTGTGGTGTCATATTCCTTCCATTTTTTAATAATGGATTTAATGGTGCTCCGTGGGATGTTCACATTTTCTGATATTTTTATTTAACCCAACCCTGATCCATACTTCTCCACAACTTTGTCCCTGACCTGTTTGGAGAGCTCTTTGGTCTTCATGGTGCTGCTTGCTTGGTGGGGCCCCTTGCTTAGTGATGTTGCAGACTCTTGGGCCTTTCAGAACAGGTGTATATATACTGAGATCATGTGACAGATCATGTGACACTTAAATAAAGTCCACCTGTGTGCAATCTAACTAATTATGTGACTTCTGATGGTAATTGGTTGCACCAGATCTTATTTAGGGGCTTCATAGCAAAGGGGGTGAATACATATGCATGCACTGCTTTTTCGTTATTTATTTTTTAGAATTTCTTTGAAAAATATATATTTTTTCATTTCACTTCACCAATTTTGACTGATGAATGCTTTTGCAAGGCACTGTACCTACATGTGCATATTACCTCAATTACTTCGACTTACCGGTGCCCCCGCACATTGACTCGGTACCGGTATCCCCTGTATATAGCCTCGCTATTGTTATTTTTACTGCTGCTCTTTAATTATTTGTAACTTTTATTTCGTATTATCTTCTATTGTATTTTTATTTTTTAGGTATTCTTTCTTAAAAGTGCATTGTTGGTTAAGGGCTTGTAAGTAAGCATTTCACTGTAAGGTCTACACCTGTTGTATTCGGTGCATGTGACAAATAAAATTTGATTTGATTTGGGATGATGCAACAATAAGCCGTGGTGTGAAATCATCATTCCATGTCAGGAAGATGGTTGTGAGGGTACACACACCAGTCAGGCCTCTCTCTATACTGTACAAGAGCCTTAGGGGGGGCTGAGAGTTCCTAATGCAGAAAACAGCTCAGTGTGAAACGATCCGGAACCTCCCTGGTGCTTGCTCACAACTTGCGTTGTTAAAACCGTCCCCCCTCACTCCCTGCACCCAGCATGCTTCACCTCTGTGCTACAGAGAGGGTTTCAGCCCACTGAGCCCAGTGCTGTGGGTTTCAGATGCCTCTCTGTGAGGCTGCTGTTTCCTTCAGATACTAAAGCTCTTCAGGGTTGCTCAGAAGACCCAGGGCGGCCGTCTCCAAGATGTGCTCCTCAGATAAAACGCCATGCATACAAGTGTAAACTTTCAACATTATTTACTAGCTGCCTGCGTGCCCTTCGCTGTGACTGTCTTATCTGGGGTTTTCTGCCCCAAGGCCTTTCTTGTGAAGTCGTCTGTAATGCCTGATGCGATTTGAGTTGAGCAGAATGTCATATTTGATGTTTGTGCCCATCATCGTCTTCACAGACGGCTCTGATCTCGTGCCACAGTTCAGGAGGATAGCTAAATATTGGATGAGATGTAATAAATAGAGAAAGATGACTTTGCCTCTCTCAGTTGTTTGACTTGTATTCTGTTTTTAACATTGTTTACTAGTATTGTAACACCGCTCTAGTAACACTGACTCGTTGACTGCATCTACTGTTGTGCCTAGCAGAGCTACAGTATGACTCAGACAACAGTATCACACAGACAACAGCTGTGCTGTTGTAAAAATGAGAGCGAGAACAACCGATAAAAAATACTTCCTGTGAAAGCCTGCCTGTGAGTCAAGACCAAACGAAAAAGAAGTGAGCAACCAACCCTATCTCTGAAGGGTTTCAGAACAGCCCTGAAAAAGGGCTGTTTAGAGCCTGGTTACTGGTCCTGCTGAATACAGTGTTTATGAGGACTGATTCTAACAGCCTGTTGTGATAAAGTCTTGTATTGGAGGATGTCTCCATCAGCACATACCATAATAGGACACCATTTAAGATTATAATCTTAATACAGTAGCTGAAGGATCTACTATGTTGATTAGTTGTTGGGGATGTCCTGTGTTGAGTGACTTAAGTCCATCATTTGGCGATATGGTTTAAATATGCACACTTCATGATGTCAATGGCCCTGCAATTCATACATTTATGTCAATTATCCTGCAATTCTCAAAACCTGCAGAGAAGCAGCTTATTGCAACCTACAGACATGAACAAGTACACAATGCATTGTTACAGATGAGAGATCATTGCAGTTCAGATCTGGTTGGGAATAGTAGTCTATTCTAGTAATGAGTCTATGACAACGTCCTCTCTTTCATCCAGGGTTTATCACAGAGTAACCAACCCACTGTGTGTCAACCATGTTTTATGTCAGCCAATTATCTTAACGGGCCTCCTCATTTGTCTCTGTCCCAGACACAGCACTCTGATCAAAAGGTTAAGATTATACTGAGTGTGATGTTCACCTCTCCCATCTTCTAAACCCTAAAACGGCAGTAGCATCCATCGCGTCAGCGTTTTAGCTTCACTAAATCTATTTTTATTCAGTCGACGTTATGTGGCAGGGTTTGAGGCTGCTGACTCTGTCTATGTGCGGTTCTGTCTGAGATTGATGTGGTTTGGAAGACGCCTCTCTATTGATCTTCATTAGGTTAATTACTTCAAATTTGGGATGTGCACTAGGCAGAAAGGTTTGGCAAGTCAGTAAACAATCTTCTCATTAATAATACTAGATGGAATCTTGACTTTTTTGATTCTGTCAGGATGTCAGGCTGCAGTTTTGGACAGACAATAGCCCCATCCATTTTCAAACTCAACAAAGAGTTTCTGGACTTTGACTGTTTATACGTGACTCTGTCATTTTCACATATACAACAATGGCAGTATGTCTATTGTTGAAGCCAGGTGGAATGGGAATGTTTTGTGTGGCAGCCATGTTGAAGTGTAAACCAGATATGAACCTCTTCTGGCCTCCAACGTAGTTCAATCTAAACGTTTATGGCAAACAGGTCAGGACCAGTGTTGAGAAATGATAATAGTGAGACTGGAGTCTGATTCTGAGAAGACTGTGGTATGGTCTGTGTTACTGAGCCTTCAAACACGCTGAACAGACAGCTATTTCTCAAATCGGCTTACATTTCTGTCTAGACTTGAAAAAATACACATTTAATATGAGATCAAGCTATGCAATGAAGCAAGTCTGTCATCAGAATAATATGACTACCGGTAATTTTGCTTTGCGTGACTATGCGGTAGACTGTATGGTCAATCATGTTATATTATCATCCAACTAATAATACAAATATCCCTTTACTCTGTTTCAAGTTCCTGTGCTTGAAGAACATCAGGACATTTCTCTCCGCCTGCTGTGAGATGTTTGGCATGAAGAAGAGTGAACTCTTTGAGGCCTTCGACTTGTTTGATGTGCGGGACTTTGGAAAGGTAAGCAACAGGATTCATGCACTGAGTACGTTTACATGCACACTAATAATTTGATATCAAACTGATTATGGCAGTAGGCCGAGTATGGAAATAGTAATCAGCTTTTAATCGAAGTAAGCATACACCGATTAAAACAACTGGTTTTCTGAGCAATGTTTCAAATGATTAGGACATGTTAACAGCTTAATCGGCGTTCTAGCGGTGTGTTTGATCTGCGCATGTGCTAGCACCAGCCCAGCGAGCCTCCTTATTACAAATGAAGTGAGTTCGGAAAAACTGAAAGTATGCATATTAGAAAGAGTTTTCACATACAAACTTTATATGTCCGAAACTCAGAATCAAAAAGGTTTTCAAAAATAACGTGGTCACTGTGGTAGAACGTTTATGTTGATTGGCGATTTCCTGCATTTATCAAAAGTCCCATCAGTAGCCGTATTTCAGATGTGTCCATGTAAACAGGATTATTATGGAAATCGTTCTTCTTGCTAAGTATGTAAACGTTTTAAACAAACTATTATATTAATCTGACTATCCACAATAATTGTACTATTTTGTGCATGTAACCGTCCGTGTTCACTGTTTCATTGTGCAGTACTCTACTCTCCCTTCGCATATTTTGCTTTGAGTTTTCCGTCTCTCAAGATGGAATGATCATGTTATTCTTAACTGTTGTCAGCTTGGGAACACCTTGAGAAGAATAGTGCACACTACATAGAGTTATGTAAGGAGATGAGTGTACTCTGTAGTGGGCTGTTTTAGGAGAATAATGTAAATCATCACTGACTGTATGAGAGAATACTACCTATCACAGTGGATTACTTGAAGAGAACAGTATTGCCATGCTACAGTTGGCTGCTCTTTCTCTGTATGGACCAACACTTACCTCACGCTGTATGGTGCAAGCATTTATCATCCTCCGTAGTTACAGACACATAGGACAACACTTCAGTTTCCACTCATTAAAAAGAAAACAGTTCAACAGTTCAGTTGTAATGGGGTTAAAAGCCTTGTTTTGCCTTGGTTCATTGTTGTGATAGGGCTCTATGGCTGCGTTTACACAGGCAGCCCATGTAACACTAATTGGTATTTTGACCAATCAGATCAGCTCAGAAAAATATCTGATGTGATTGGTCAAAAGACCAATTACTGGGAAAATAATCTGAATTGGGCTGCTTGTGTAGACGCAGCCTTTGTGTCAGCGCTGTGTTGTCGGTGTGTGAGGACAGCGGTGGCTCTTAACAGCCATGCTGCTAGTTTCATAAAGTCCCCAGTGTGCTTTAATTAAAAGCAGAAGGAGGCGGAGAGGGGAGGGGAGGGGAGGGAGGCGGCTGTCCTCTGAAGTGGGAGGGGCTGGATAGATAGACGGACAGAAAGACAGGATTTGTGGTGTTTGTTGCATCCCGGCAGACATCTCCCGAATCAGTGAGCCTTGACTGAGCATGGAACAATGGGCCTGTGTTAGAGTGTGTGTGTGTGTGTGTGTAGATGTGTGTAACTATGCTTGTGGGGACCAGAAGTCCCCACAAGAATAGTAAACCAAGAAACATTTGCCCAACTGGGGACATTTTGTTGGTCCCCACAAGGTCAAATGCTATTTCTAGGGGGTTTAGGGTAAAGGTTAGAATTAGTGTTAGGTTTAGGGTTAGGGTTAGGAGATAGGGTTAGTTTTAGGGTTAGGGTTAGGAGCTAGGGTTAGGTTTAGGTTTAGGGTTAAGGTTAAGGTTTTTAGGTTACGGTTAAGGTTAAGGTTAGGGTTAGTGTTAGGGTTAGGGGTTAGGGAAAATAGGATTTTGAGTGGGACTGAATTGTATGTCCCCACAAGGTTCGCTGTGCAAGACTGCGTGTGTGTGTGTGTGTGTGTGTGTGTAAGAGAGAGAGAGAGAGACCGAGAGAAAGAGAGGGAGAGAGAGAGATAAAGAGACAGACAGACAGAGTTTTTGAGTATGCTTTTGCCTTAATGACCTGTAACATCTGTCAGGCTCCAGGCAGCACAGCTTGGAGTGCCTATATGATCAATAGGAACCCTTAGTCTGAATGCCCAGATGGTTCCTGGGTAGAAACTCTACTAACCTTTGACCTCTAGCTCCACCTGGGCTCAGGACTCCTCAGAACTCCTCACAGCTCATCGGAACTCCTAGGGCATCCAGGAAGTTAACTATGTGCATACTACGTGGAACTCCGAACTAACAAACTAATAAACTTACGAACTAACAAGCTGACAGACTAAAGAACAAACTAACAAACCAACTAACTAACTAGCTAAGTATGTTGATGGACTTTAGTAAAACAAAAAAATGACAATCATTAGAAAACATCTAGGCTAATAGACAGGTTATTTTCGATATAGAATTAGTAAAATATCCTGGAAATTGGGCAGAATCCATGCATATTTTGATCTACAGTACAGAGCAGAATATGATGTGATGGTTGTTAAAGTGTTTAAATGATTTATCCTGGTATCCTGCTTGCTTGGTTGAGTTAAGTCATTTATAGTTAAAACACAGTCTGACTGCTGCCAGTCAAGAAGACACTCTTCCTCCCTTTACACGCCAAGATATAAATCCCCAGAAAATTCCATACACAAATCAACAGCTCTTTGTTGAATATGTACAGTATATGCAAATATAGTTCTTCTTAATCCATCTACCATAGATTACAGTAGCCGCAAGAAGGATTGGTTCATTTCCCCATCACGTGTTCGGTGGCATTTCTATTGCTGTATCAATAAGGACATGGAGGGTTGACTGATTGACTGATTTGTTTATTTATATCCCACCCTATACATCCTCTCTCTCGCTCTCTCTCTCTCTCTCTCTCTCTCTGGATTTGTGGGGTTTGCTTCTTTGATGCGGATATGGATTACATATTTGTATGCCTTTTGTGTGTGTGTGTGTGTATGTGTGTGTGTGTGTGTGTGTGTGTGTGTGTGTGTGTGTGTGTGTGTGTGTGTGTGTGTGTAAGAGAGAGAGAGTGACCGAGAGAAAGAGAGGGAGAAAGATAAAGAAACTCTCTCTCTCCTCCCTCTCTCTCTCTCACTCTCTCTCAATTCAATTCAATTCAACGGGCTTTATTGGCATGGGAAACACATGTTTACATTGCCAAAGCAAGTGAAATAGATAATAAACAAAAGTGAAATAAAAAATAAAAAATGAACAGTAAACATTACACTGACAAAAGATCCAAAAGAGTAAAGACATTTAAAATGTCATATTATGTGCAAATAGTTAAAGTACAAAAGGGAAAATAAATAAACATAAATATGAGTTGTATTTACAATGGTGTTTGTTCTTCACTGGTTGCCCTTTTCTGATGGCAACAGGTCACACATCTTGCTGCTGTGATTGCACACTGTGGTATTTCACCCAATAAATATGAGAATTTATCACATTTGGATTTGTTTTCTAATTCTTTGTGGGTCTGTGTAATCTGTGGGAAATATGTGTCTCTAATATGGTCATACATTTGGTTGAGGTTAGGAAGTGCAGCTCAGTGTCCACCTCATTTTGTGGGCAGTGTGCACATAGCCTGTCTTCTCTTGAGAGCCAGGTCTGCCTACGAGGGCCTTTCGCAATAGTAATAATAATAATAATATGCCATTTAGCAGACGCTTTTATCCAAAGCGACTTACAGTCATGCGTGCATACATTTTTTTGTGTATGGGTGGTCCCGGGGATCGAACCCACTACCTTGGCGTTACAAGCGCCGTGCTCTACCAGCTGAGCTACAGAGGACCACGGGGGGAGGACACTAGGGCTGGGAGGGGAGGACACTAGGGCTGGGAGGGGAGGACACTAGGGCTGGGAGGGGAGGACACTAGGGCTGGGAGGGTAGGACACACAATAGCAAGGCTATGCTCACTGAGTCTGTACAGTGCCTTGCAAAAGTATTCATCCCCCTTGGCGTTTTTCCTATTTTGTTGCATTACAACCTGTAATTTCAATGGATTTGTATTTGCATTTCATGTAAAGGACATACACAAAATAGTCAAAATTGGTGAAGTGAAATAAAAAAATTAACTTGTTTCAAAATATTCTAAAAAATAAATGACGGAAAAGGGGTGCGTGCATGTGTATTCACCCCCTTTGCTATGAATCCCCTAAATAAGATCTGGTGCAACCAATTACCTTCAGAAGTCACATAATTAGTTAAATAAAGTCCACCTGTGTGCAATCTAAGTGTCACATGATCTGTCACATGATCTCAGTATATATACACCTGTTCTGAAAGGCCCCAGAGTCTGCAACACCACTAAGCAAGGGGCACCACCAAGCAAGCAGCACCATGAAGACCAAGGAGCTCTCTAAACAGGTCAGGGACAAAGTTGTGGAGAAGTACCGATCAGGTTTGGGTTATAAAAAAATATCAGAAACTTTGAACATCCCACGGAGCACCATTAAATCCATTATTAAAAAATGGAAAGAATATGGCACCACAACAAACCTGCCAAGAGAGGGCCACCCACCAAAACTCACGGACCAGGCAAGGAGGGCATTAATCAGAGAGGCAACAAAGAGACCACAGATAACATTGAAGGAGCTGCAAAGCTCCACAGCGGAGATTGAAGTATCTGTCCATAGGACCACTTTAAGCCGTACACTCCACAGAGCTGGGCTTTACGGCAGAGTGGCCAGAAAAAAGCATTTTCTTAAAGAAAAAAATAAGCAAACACGTTTGGTGTTCGCCAAAAGGCATGTGGGAGACTCCCCAAACATATGGAAGAAGGTACTCTGGTCAGATGAGACTAAAATTTAGCTTTTTGGCCATCAAGGAAAACGCTATGTTTGGCGCAAACCCAACACCTCTCATCACCCCGAGAACACCATCCCCACAGTGAAGCATGGTGGTGGCAGCATCATGCTGTGGGGATGTTTTTCATCGGCAGGGACTGGGAAACTGGTCAGAATTGAAGGAATGATGAATGGCGCTAAATACAGGGAATTGTTATGCAAGCTCAAGTTTTCAGTTTTTTTGTCTTATTTCTTGTTTGTTTCACAATAACAAATATTTTGCATCTTCAAAGTGGTAGGCATGTTTTGTAAATCAAATGATACAAACCCCCCAAAAATCCATTTTAATTCCATGTTGTAAGGCAACAAAATAGGAAAAATGCCATGGGGGGTGAATTCTTTCGCAAGCCACTGTACCACAGCATTCTTCAGAGATACGCCATCCCATCTGGTTTGCGCTTAGTGGGACTATCATTTGTTTTTCAACAGGACAATGACCCAACACACCTCCAGGCTGTGTAAGGGGTATTTGACCAAGAAGGAGAGTGATGGAGTGCTGCATCAGATGACCTGGCCTCCACAATCACCCGACCTCAACCCAATTAAGATGGTTTGGGATGAGTCGGACGGCAGAGTGAAGGAAAAGCAGCCAACAAGAGCTCAGCATGTGTGGGAACTCCTTCAAGACTGTTTGAAAAGCATTTCAGGTGAAGCTGATTGAGAGAATGCCAAGAGTATGCAACGCTGTCATCAAGGCAAAGGGTGGCTACATTGAAGAATCTAAAATATAAAATATATTTTGATTTGTTTAACACTTTTTTGGTTACTACATGATTCTATATGTGTTATTTCATAGTTTTGATGTCTTCACTATTATTCTACAATGTAGAATATAGTAAAAATAAAGAAAAACCATTAAATTAGTAGGTGTGTCCAAACTTTTGACTGGTACTGTATTTCAATCTTGAACAGGATTAGGGCTATCTATTTTGGATGCAATTTGAATGGAATTGATGGAGAGAGAGTAAGACTTTGACTAAGTGCTCATGTGCGCACTGATTTAAAGCAATGATTTTCGAGTGATAGGCTGTTTTAAAACTCTGTAGCTGCAAAAAAAAAATACTAATAATCTTTACAAAAAAAAAAGAAGGTGACCCCCGAAAGTCAGATGGAGATGTGTAAATTAGGCACGCATTCAGTACTTATATTACTGTATTATAGGCTATGCTGCAGCAAATATAGTCCTACTTTTCACAAGAAAATGTTTTACCATGATGTGATGATACATGCATTGTGAACTGCCATCCGTGGGCTACTGAGATGCACTGTCTGTCAACCCTGAGCATTGATGATTGATCATGCCGATAGCAGAGAGTAGGCCGTGTCCTGTAGAGAAGCCAGATTTAGACATTGCATATAATTTAACAGTTCCATTTCATGTCATGGTGTTCATAGAAATAATTTATTATAAACTATATATGCAAAAGTATGTGGACACCCCTTCAAATTAGTGGAGTCTACAACGGTGTGGCAATTTCAGCCACACCCGTTGCTGAAAGGTGTATAAAATCGAGCACACAGTCATGCATTCTCCATAGACAAACATTGGCAGTAGAATGGCCATACTGAAGAGCTCAGTGACTTTCAACGTGGCACCGTCATAGGTTGCCACCTTTCCAAGAAGTCAGTTCGTCAAATTTCTGCCCTGCTAGAGCTGCCCCGCTCAACTGTAAGTGCTGTTATTGTGAAGTGGAAACGTCTAGGAACAACAACGGCTCAGCCGCGAAGTGGTAGGCCACACAAGCTCACAGAACGGGACCGCCGAGTACTGAAGCGCATAGCGCATAAAAATCGTCTGTCCTCGGTTGCAACACTCACTACCGGGTTCCAAATTGCCTCTGGAAGCAAGGTCAGCACAATAACTGTTAGTCGGGAGCTTCATGAAATGGGTTTCCATGGCCAAGCAGCCGCACACAAGCCTAAGATCACCATGCGCAATGCCAAGTATTGGCTTGAGTGGTGTAAAGTTCACCGCCATTAGACTCTGGAGCAGTGGAAACGCGTTCTCTAGAGTGATGAATCACTCTTCACCATCTGGCAGTCCGACGGACGAATCTGGGTTTGGCGGATGCCAGGAGAACGCTACCTGCCTGAATGCATAGTGCCATCTGTAAAGTTAGGTGGAGGAGGAATAATGGTCTGGGGATGTTTTTCATGGTTCAAGCTAGACCCCTTAGTTCCAGTGAAGGGAATTCTAAACGCTACAGCATACAATGACATTCTAGACGATTCTGTGCTTCCAACTTTGTGGCAACAGTTTGGGGAAGGCCCTTTCCTGTTTCAGCATGACAATGCCCCCGTGCACAAAGCGAGGTCCATACAGAAACAGTTTGTCGAGGATGGTGTGGAAGAACTTGACTGGTCTTCACAGAGCCCTGACCTCAACCCCATCAAACACCTTTGGGATGAATTGCTACGCCGACTGCGAGCCAGGCCTAATCGCCCAACATCAGTGCCCGACCTCACTAATGCTCTTGTGGCTGAATGGAAGCAAGTCCCCGCAGCAATGTTCCAACATCTAGTGGAAAGCCTTCCCAGAAGAGTGGAGGCTGTTATAGCAGAAAAGGGGGGACCAATGCCCATGATTTTGGAATGAGATGTTCGACAAGCAGGTATCCACATACTTTTGGCCATGTAGTGTAATTTACTGGTTTCTCGCAGTTATTAAAAGGGTGGAGGTTTGGGCGGTAAATCTCGGTAACCCGGTTCCCACCATTCAACCCTAGCCTCTGTCTGCTATAGCAGTGTTTGTATTTCCTCTGCTCTCACATCGTAGCATTGGGAAAACACACACCGATGCAATCTGCAGTACTTTTTTTCACTTCATTGCAAAACATCTGTTTAGCACATCTGTCATGTAGACATACTGTGAGTGTGTGTTTGTTATGTAGACATACTGGGTAGCTCCGAGGGTGAAAGGGAACGTTGGTTAGATGAGACATAGCTATCACAGGACTACTTCCTATATGGGAATAATTATTCAAAAACAATCCAGTAGAAGTGTCATTTTATTTTGATACCAACTTCAAAATTCCACTAAGAAAGTTTTGTAGCACATACATCATTTCAACCATACATTGATTTCATCCTATTACTAAATACATAGTAGTTCTATAGTATTTTTGTTTGTTTGTTGCAATGTCCAATTATTGAAACCATCATGATTTGTCTAATTGTCTATAACACCTCAGGGGCCCTGAGCACATTGATGGTGTCTCCCTCACAAAGGGAAGAGCAAGAAGCCACCGAAGGTGTTATAGAAAAACATGGTATCATAGAGTCCCATGTGTTGGGGAAGGACTCCAGCTCTAGAATAAATGCATTGGACACATGCTCACCAGATTATTAGGATTATTCCAATGTCATCACGGTACCCATGAAAAGTGAACCTGAAGTAGTAGACTCCTCTCACTGGTGCTGTAAAGACGGGAGAAGCTGGGAGAAGACATTTGAGAATACACAATAATTGTGAAATACAGTAGTTCTATTTCACTGAGTTAGTAATGTACTGTTACTGAGTTTTAATGTAGTGTAATATACCTACCATTCTTTGCGTTGAAGGCTGCACCAATGTTGATGATGACATTTTTGAAGATCAGTTGGGAAGCCTGGTTAACACCTAAATAAATCAGTCAAACCAGCAGAGAATGCCACCTTTGGTGTGTCTGTGGGTATTTTTATTTTTAACCTTTATTTAACTAGGCAAGTCAGTTAAATTCATATTTACAATGACGGCCTACCCCAGACGATGCTGGGCCAATTGTGCGCCGTCTTATGGGACTCCCAATCACAGCCAGATTGTGATACAGCCTGGAATCGAACCAGGGTCTGTAGTGACCCCTCTAGCACTGAGATGCAGTGCCTTAGACTGCTGCACCACTTGGGTGGAGAGGTAGAAGAAACACAATGGGTTAGTTTGTGTGAACTTCTGGATTTTCCACAGATTTCCATATTTACTGGAAACTGCGTATATTTGTTATACAGTACCTGTGTTCTTGCTCTCCAGTTTCTCTATGCGGTTCTCACTGGCTGTCACTCTGGCCTGCATAGCTGCCTGTTCTGCAGCTTGAGCTGAAATCATAAATAACACTATAGCTTTAAATGGTGTTCCAATTGTTTTATTATTATGGATTTTATGTAAGTGGTAGCCTTATAAGCCAAGGCTCATTCGAGCCAGAACGGTTCACAGGAGCCGATCTCCTGTTTCTGCAGCGTGAGGCAGCTTGATGTACAAGTACAACCCTCTGGACAGGATGCTAGTCTATCGCAGGGCCTTACCCCCAATTTATCTCCTTAATGCTGAGTGCAAAGAAGACATTGGGTCCCATTTTTACAGTCTTTGGTATGACTCCCAACCTTCCCATCTCAGGGCGGACACTCTTACCACAAGTCCACTGACTTGGTGGAATTATTATGTAGAGCAACTTTAATCCTGATTTAATTCTACATTTTGCTTCACTACAACTGACCCACCACAGTTGTTTACATTTGATCCATACTTAACCTGAAAAGATCTCTTTCTTCAATTTCTCCACCTGGCTCTCACTGACACAGAGTCTGGTCTGAAGGGCTGACAGCTCCGCTGCTTGTTCTGGCATTACGGACAAAAAGGATTCTTAAATCTGATGATCTGTAAACGCACAAAATCACATATTTGTATTATTACAGCACCTGCATTCTCTCTCTCCAAGTTGTCCACCTTAGCAGTCAGGGTGTGCACCATGTTGTCATGTCAATATTGGTCTGATCAGTTGTTTGTTAATGGGTTGTTTCTCCACTCTCTACCTGACCCCATGCCCCAGACAGACAGAACAGCAATGCTGACAGAACTACAACACCTCTCATTTGGATATGAATGCCCTATTCAGTAATGATGCAGTCTATGAGGCTCAGTGCCCATCTATATACACGCAAAAGTTTATGTAAACTAATACGCGAGAAAGCAACACATGTTCTGGATGGAACATTTACAGAAAACACCTTGGCCGTGAGCTAAACAGGTTTTAACAAACCAAGCCATTGCATTAGAAATCCACACATGGAACTTCAGTCAAACATTTATTTTAGGTCCAAGGACCCGGAGAATAAGGAACTTTGAGATTGATAGTCTATGTCTAGACATTCTAATCTGATGTTCTTTATCATAATCAAATAAAGAATATTGACATATACCTAAAACGTTTGTGAGGTGCTGACTAACAGAAATACAGTTGAAGTCGGAAGTTTACATACACCTTAGCCAAATACATTTAAACTCAGTTTTTCACAATTCCTGACATTTAATCCTAGTAAGAATTCCCTGTCTTAGGTCAGTTAGGATCACCACTTTATTTTAAGAATGTGAAATGTCAGAATAATAGTAGAGAGAATGATTTATTTCAGCTTTTATTTATTTCATCACATTCCCAGTGGGTCAGAAGTTTACATACACTCAATTAGTATTTGGTAGCATTGCCTTTAAATTGTTTAACTTGGGTCAAACGTTTCGGGTAGCCTTCCACAAGCTTCCCACAAAAAGTTGGGTGAATTTTGGCCCATTCCTCCTGACAGAGCTGGTGTAACTGAGTCAGGTTTGTAGGCCTCCTTGCTCGCACACGCTTTTTCAGTTCTGCCCACAAATGTTCTATAGGATTGAGGTCAGGGCTTTGTGATGGCTTCTCCAATACCTTGACTTTGTTGTCCTTAAGCCATTTTGCCACAACTTTGGAAGTATGCTTGGGGTCATTGTCCATTTGGAAGACCCATTTGCGACCAAGCTTTAACTTCCTGACTGATGTCTTGAGATGTTGCTTCAATATATCCACATAATTTTCCTTCCTCATGATGCCATCTATTTTGTGAAGTGCACCAGTCCTTCCTGCAGCAAAGTACCCTGACAGCATGATGCTGCCACCCCCGTGCTTCACGGTTGGGATGGTGTTCTTCGGCTTGCAAGCCGTCCCCTTTTTTCCTCCAAACATAACGATGGTCATTATGGCCAAACAGTTCTATTTTTGTTTCATCAGACCAGAGGACATTTCTCCAAAAAGTACGATCTTTGTCCCAATGTGCAGTCGCAAACCGTAGTCTGGCTTTTTTATGGCGGTTTTGGAGCAGTGACTTCTTCCTTGAGGAGCGGCCTTTCAGGTTATGTCGATATAGGACTCGTTTTACTGTGGATATAGATACTTTTGTACCTGTTTCCTCCAGCATCTTCACAAGGTCCTTTGCTGTTGTTCTGGGATTGATTTGCACTTTTCGCACCAAAGTACATTCATCTCTATGAGACAGAACACGTCTCCTTCCTGAGCGGTATGACGGCTGCATGGTCCCATGGTGTTTATACTTGCGTACTATTGTTTGTACAGATGAACGTGGTACCTTCAGGCATTTGGAAATTGCTCCCAAGGATGAACCAGACTTGTGGAGGTCTACAATTTTTCTTCTGAGGTCTTGGCTGATTTCTTTTTATTTTACCATGATGTCAAGCAAAGAGGCACTGCGTTTATAATAAATAATAATATGCCATTTAGCAGACGCTTTCATCCAAAGCGACTTACAGTCATGCGTGCATACAGTGGGGAAAAAAAGTATTTAGTCAGCCAACAATTGTGCAAGTTCTCCCACTTAAAAAGATGAGAGAGGCCTGTAATTTTCATCATAGGTACACGTCAACTATGACAGTCAAAATGAGGAAATAAAATCCAGAAAATCACATTGTAGGATTTTTAATGAATTTATTTGCAAATTATGGTGGAAAATAAGTATTTGGTCAATAACAAAAGTTTCTCAATACTTTGTTATATACCCTTTGTTGGCAATGACACAGGTCAAACGTTTTCTGTAAGTCTTCACAAGGTTTTCACACACTGTTGCTGGTATTTTGGCCCATTCCTCCATGCAGATCTCCTCTAGAGCAGTGATGTTTTGGGGCTGTCGCTGGGCAACACGGACTTTCAACTCCCTCCAAAGATTTTCTATGGGGTTGAGATCTGGAGACTGGCTAGGCCACTCCAGGACCTTGAAATGCTTCTTACGAAGCCACTCCTTCGTTGCCCGGGCGGTGTGTTTGGGATCATTGTCATGCTGAAAGACCCAGCCACATTTCATCTTCAATGCCCTTGCTGATGGAAGGAGGTTTTCACTCAAAATCTCACGATACATGGCCCCATTCATTCTTTCCTTTACGCGGATCAGTCGTCCTGGTCCCTTTGCAGAAAAACAGCCCCAAAGCATGATGTTTCCACCCCCATGCTTCACAGTAGGTATGGTGTTCTTTGGATGCAACTCAGCATTCTTTGTCCTCCAAACACGACGAGTTGAGTTTTTACCAAAAAGTTCTATTTTGGTTTCATCTGACCATATGACATTCTCCCAATCCTCTTCTGGATCATCCAAATGCACTCTAGCAAACTTCAGACGGGCCTGGACATGTACTGGCTTAAGCAGGGGGACACGTCTGGCACTGCAGGATTTGAGTCCCTGGCGGCGTAGTGTGTTACTGATGGTAGGCTTTGTTACTTTGGTCCCAGCTCTCTGCAGGTCATTCACTAGGTCCCCCCGTGTGGTTCTGGGATTTTTGCTCACCGTTCTTGTGATCATTTTGACCCCACGGGGTGAGATCTTGCGTGGAGCCCCAGATCGAGGGAGATTATCAGTGGTCTTGTATGTCTTCCATTTCCTAATAATTGCTCCCACAGTTGATTTCTTCAAACCAAGCTGCTTACCTATTGCAGATTCAGTCTTCCCAGCCTGGTGCAGGTCTACAATTTTGTTTCTGGTGTCCTTTGACAGCTCTTTGGTCTTGGCCATAGTGCAGTTTGGAGTGTGACTGTTTGAGGTTGTGGACAGGTGTCTTTTATACTGATAACAAGTTCAAACAGGTGCCATTAATACAGGTAACGAGTGGAGGACAGAGGAGCCTCTTAAAGAAGAAGTTACAGTTCTGTGAGAGCCAGAAATCTTGCTTGTTTGTAGGTGACCAAATACTTATTTTCCACCATAATTTGCAAATAAATTCATTAAAAATCCTACAATGTGATTTTCTGGAAATTTTTTTCTCAATTTGTCTGTCATAGTTGACGTGTACCTATGATGAAAATTACAGGCCTCTCTCATCTTTTTAAGTGGGAGAACTTGCACAATTGGTGGCTGACTAAATACTTTTTTTCCCCACTGTACATTATTATTATTATTATTATTTAATTTTTTGTGTATGGGTGGTCCCGGGGATCGAACCCACTACCTTGGCGTTACAAGCGCCATGCTCTACCAGCTGAGCTACAGAGGACCACGTTTGAAGGTAGGCCTTGAAATACATCCACAGGTACACCTCCAATTGACTCAAATGATGTCAATTAGCCTATCAGAAGCTTCTAAAGCCATGACATTATTTTCTGTAATTTTCCAAGCTGTTTAAAGGCACAGTCAACTTAGCGTATGTAAACTTCTGACCCACTGGAATTGTGATACAGTGAATTATAAGTGAAATAATCTGTCTGTAAACAATTGTTGGAAAAATTACTTGTGTCATGCACAAAGTAGATGTCCTAACCGACTTGCCAAAACTATAGGTTGTTAACAAGACATTTGTGGAGTGGTTGAAAAACGAGTTTTAATGACTCCAACCTAAGTGTATTTAAACTTCTGACTTCAACTGTATATCTCTATCATTTTAGAGACATACTCTGTCGGAGAAAATAATTACATGTCACCAATAGAAATTCGCCATTCACTCTATGTATGGAGAGACACACACATGTTATTAACTCTGTTGTGAGGGCATAACTGAAGAAGTCTGATCTGTCCAATAGACCATCTGTACATCTGCATGTCTCTGAGAGACCATAGATCATCAGTCATATGATTCCATATGCACTTTCTATTTTAAAATCAGCTGATATGATAGGAAGATATAGAAAAAAGACAATACCTCATAGGCTATAGATGGCATATCACAGTCTCTAGATGATTCAGCCTCTAACTCGGGCCACAGTTCAACAAGGGTCTGGAGTTCATTGATTGGCTTTCACACCTTTGATGATGTGTCATACTGTACTGTACTGTAGGCTACATGCTTTAGTCAGTTTAAGCAAGCTTCAGGACAAGCAGTGTGTTGTCAATATTGAACTGTCAGCTCGCTCTTTGTCCATGATGTCACGGTGAAGGTTGAAAAGAAACATCAGCAGAGGCAGATTTAGCCACATTTTAACCATTAGAAATGAAAGAGGACCCAGCTGAGGATATATTTTTGCCAGATGATATTGTTTTGTCATGAGTTTTAATTCCTTTATCAGGACTTAGAAGCTATCATATGTTTACTAGTGGTGAGTTTGTAGATGTGTTCACATTTATGCCTGCCCGACCAGCATTTTGAAAAGGAGGCCCAACATCATTAAGTGCGCCACAAGATACCAATGAACAGTTCCTGACTCAACTTTAACAGCCACCCCCCCCCCTTCTTATTTTCCCCCTCCCCTCTCTTTCTCTTTGATGTGGCCAGTGGCCCTGCTGCCTCCCTCCTCACACAGAGACTATGAACTCAGCTGGTTCAGAAACCATGTATGAGGAGAAGGGAGGAGAGGGGAGGAGAAGAGAAGAGAACAGAGGAGAGGAGAGGAGAGGAGAGGAGAGGAGAGGAGAGGAGAGGAGAGGAGAGGAGAGGAGAGGAGAGGAGAGGAGAGGAGAGGAGAGGAGAGGAGAGGGGAAGGGAAGGGAAGGGAAGAGAGGGGAAGAGAGAAGATAATGAATAGAGGAGAAAAGAGGAGAGGAGAGGAGAGAGGAGAGGAGAGTTTTAGTTTGCTCTGTTTTTGTATTTTATAATTCTTTCCAATGTGTCAAGTAATTCTCTTTTTGTTTTCTCATGATTTGGTTGGGTCTAATTTTGTTGCTGTCCTGGGGCTCTTTGGGGTCTGTTTGTGTTTGTGAACAGAGCCCCTATCTCTCTCTCCCCCTCTCTCCTTCCCTCTCTCTCTGCTGGTGGCAGTGGAGTGCCCTTCAGCTAGTCCTCTCTCCAGCCCGACCAGGCCAACGGATGCTCAGGGTTGGGTATCAGATGACAGCTGCTGGGTAATGAGATACTTAGGGGACAGCGTGCGCTGTGTGGCCAAGCTACAATGCAGGCAGGCGGACAGGCAAGCAGGCAGACAGGCAGACAGGCAAGCAGGCAGACAGGCAGACAGGCAGGCAGGCAGACAGGCAGACAGGCAGGCAGGCAGACAGGCAGACAGGCAAGCAGGCAGACAGGCAGACAGGCAGGCAGGCAGGCAGACAGACAGGCAGGCAGGCAGGCAGACAGGCAGGCAGGCAGGCAGGCAGGCAGGCAGGCAGGCAGGCAGTGTCGTGGTCGGATCTCTCTACTCAGTGAGTGTATGTGTTGGTGTGTGTGTGCAGCCGTGTGGGGAAATCACATAAGGTGTGATGACATGCAGTACCAGTCAAAAGTTTGGACACACCTACTCATTCAAGGGTTTTATTTAATTTTTACTATTTTCTTCATTGTAGAATTATAGTGAAGACATCAAAACTATGAAATAACACACATGGAATCATGTAGTAACCAAAAAAGTGTTAAACAAATCAAAATATATTTTAAATTTGAGATTCTTCAAATAGCCTCCCTTGATGACAGCTTTGTACACGCTTGGCATTCTCTCAACCAGCTTCACCTGGAATGCTTTTCCAACAGTCTTGAACGAGTTCTCACATATGCTGAGCACTTGTTGGCTCCTTTTCCTTCACTCTGTCGTCCGACTCATCCCAAACCATCTCAATTGGGTTGAGGTCGGGGGATTGTGGAGGCCAGGTCATCTGATGCAACACTCCATCACTCTCCTTCTTGGTAAAATAGCCCTTACACAGCCTGGAGGTGTGTTGGGTCATTGTCCTGTTGAAAAACAAATGATAGTCCCACTAAGCGCAAACCAGATGGGATGGCGTATCGCTGCAGAATGCGGTGGTAGCCATGCTGGTTAACTGTGCCTTGAATTCGAAATAAATCACAGACAGTGTCACCAGCAAAGCACCCTCACATCATAACACCTCCTCCTTCATGCTTTACGGTGGGAACTACACAATGCTGAGATCATCAATTCACCCACACCGCGTCTCACAAAGACACGACGGTTGGAACCAAAATCTCCAATTTGGACTCCAGACCAAAGGACAAATTTCCACCGGTC
>NW_028158076.1:30000-58868 GCF_964263955.1 Coregonus lavaretus
GTGGAGTAGTGTTGCCATGGTAGAACAGGGTTTTAATGGGCTCCCCTAAGGCTATGCTAATTGATGCTAACCCACATAGAGCAAAGACTTGAGATGGTTATTCGTGGCTAACCCATTATCAAGTGAGTGTGTGCAGGGAGTGCACCTGTGTTATACCATCCACAGTACAATAGGATAGTTGATAAAAACAACTAAACAATGTAAACAGTTGATATACCAGTGTTACAAGCAACATATATTAGGATCAGACTGCCGATAGGTACTTATTACAGTGGGAGGCAGTTTCTTCTCTTGCTAGAACAAAAGCGGTACATGCTGCATGCCGACCCGGTAGCGACGACCCTACCGATTCTACTTGTAGAATCACAATTCTTGTCAGTGGCCAACAACTTGACTTTGAGCCAGTCAGAGAGCACAAATCCCCACGTGGGGGAGCCAACAAAAAAATGAAAAAATACAGCATTTTCTCCATATATCCATATGCAGTGTAGGCTATGGGATGTTAGCTAGCTAAGTGCACAGACGCAATGCACACTAAACTAAATACTTCCTCTAAGCTAGCTAACCACTGTAGCTAGTATTTACATTATAATTAAATCACAATGGATTAGCTAGTTTCCATGAAACAGATGCTTTTGTTAGCTGCCAAGTTAGTGCAGTGTCCGTAGCTAGATAGCTATGTTGTGCTAGCTAGCAAATATGCTAACTTTAGCTAGCTAGCTAAATATTTGGCTTTGGGCTGGCACTGGCAGTATGGGATTATGGAGAGTGAATTAAATTGTTTCTTTGTCATCTTACTAGGTAGATATCTATATGTGGCCATCTGGCTAGGATCAACAAGGGCTTTCTACAAAATAGCAACATTAGCACAGATATTTTTTTTTAAATGTATTTTTAATGTTATTTTTATTTAACCTTTATTTAACCAGGTAGGCCAATTGAGAATAAGTTCTCATTTACAACTGCGACTTGGCCAAGATAAAGCAAAGCAGTGCAACAAAAACAACAACACAGAGTTACATATGGGGTAAACAAAACATAAAGTCAAAAATACAACAGAAAATATATATACAGTGTGTGCAAATGTAGTAAGTTATGGAGGTAAGGCAATAAATAGGCCATAGTGCAAAATAATTACAATTTAGTATTAACACTGGAGTGATAGATGTGCAGAAGATGATGTGCAAATAGAGATACTGGGATGCAAATGAGCAAAATAAATAACAATATGGGGATGAGGTAGTTGGGTGGGCTAATTACAGAATGGGCTGTGTACAGGTGCAGTGATCGGTAAGCTTCTCTGACAACTGATGCTTAAAGTTAGTGAGGGAGATAAGAGTCTCCAGCTTCAGAGATTTTTGTAGTTCGTTCCAGTCATTAGCAGCAGAGAACTGGAAGGAATGGCGGCCAAAGGAGGTGTTGACTTTGGCCAGTGACATATACCTCTGGAGCGCATACTACGGGTGGGTGTTGCTATGGTGACCAATGAGCTAAGATAAGGCGGGGATTTGCCTAGCAGAGATTTATAGATGACCTGGAGCCAGTGGGATTGGCGACGAGTATGTAGTGAGGGCCAGCCAACGAGAGCGTACAGGTCACAATGGTGGGTAGTATATGGGGCTTTGGTGACAAAACGGATGGCACTGTGATAGACTACATCCAATTTGCTGAGTAGAGTGTTGGAGGCTATTTTGCAAATTACATAGCCGAAGTCAAGGATCGGTAGGATAGTCCGTTTTACGAGGGCATGTTTGGCAGCATGAGTGAAGGAGGCTTTGTTGCAAAATAGGAAGCCAATTCTAGATTTAACTTTGGATTGGAGATGCTTAATGTGAGTCTGGAAGGAGAGTTTATGGTCTAACCAGACACCTAGGTATTTGTAGTTGTCCACATATTCCAAGTTAGACCCGCCGAGAGTAGTGATTCTAGTCGGGCGAGCAGGTGCAAGCAGCGTTCGATTGAAGAGCATGCATTTAGTTTTACTAGCGTTTAAGAGCAGTTGGAGGCTACGGAAGGAGTGTTGTATGGCATTGAAGCTCGTTTAGAGGTTTGTTAACACAGTGTCCAATGAAGGGCCAGATGTATACAAAATGGTGTTGTCTGCGTAAAGGTGGATCTGAGAGTCACCAGCAGCAAGAGCAACATCATTGATATACACAGAGAATAGAGTCGGCCCGAGAATTGAACCCTGTGGCACCCCCATAGAGACTGCCAGAGGTCCAGACAACAGGCCCTCCGATTTGACACATTGAACTCTATCTTGAGAAGTAGTTGGTGAACCAGGCGAGGCAGTCATTTGAGAAACCAAGGCTATTTAGTCTGCCAATAAGAATGCGGTGATTGACAGAGTCGAAAGCCTTGGCCAGGTTGATGAAGATGGCTGCACAGTAATGTCTTTTATTGATCACGGTTATAATATCGTTTAGGACCTTGAGCGTGGCAGAGGTGCACCCATGACCAGCTCGGAAACCAGATTGCATAGCGGAGAAGGTACGGTGGGATTCGAAATGGTCGGTGATCTGTTTGTTAACTTAGCTTTCAAATACTTTCGAAAGGCAGGTCAGGATGGATATAGGTCTGTAACAGTTTGGATCTAGAGTGTCACCCCCTTTGACGAGGGGGATTACCGCGGCAGCTTTCCAATCTCTGGGGATCTCAGATGATACGAAAGAGAGATTGAACAGGCTAGTAACAGGGGTTGCTACAATTTTGGCGGCTAATTTTAGAAAGAAAGGGTCCAGATTGTCTAGCCCAGCTGATTTGTAGGGGTCCAGATTTTGCAGCTCTTTCAGAACATCAACTATCTGAATTTGGGTGAAGGAGAAGCGGGGGAGGGGGGGGGGGGGGGGGGGGGCATGGGCAAGTTGCAGCGGAGGGTGCAGAGCTGGTGGCCGGGGTAGGGGTAGCCAGGTGGAAAGCATGGCCAGCCATAGCAAAATGCTTATTTAAATTCTCGATTATCGTAGATTTATCGGTGGTGACAGTGTTTCCTAGCCTCAGTGCAGTGGGCAGCTGGGAGGAGGTGCTCTTATTCTCCATAGACTTTACAGTGTCCCAAAACTTTTTGGAGTTTGTGCTATAGGATGCAAATTTCTGTTTGAAAAAGCTAGCCTTTGCTTTCCTAACTGATTGTGTATATTTGCTCCTGACTTCCCTGAAAAGTTGCATATCGCGGGGGCTGTTCGATGCTAATGCAGTACGCCACAGGATGTTTTTGTGCTGGTCAAGGGCAGTCAAGTCTGGGGTGAACCAGGGGCTATATCTGTTCTTAGTTCTGAATTTTTTGAATGGGGCATGCTTATTTAACATGGAGAGGAAAGCACTTTTAAAGAACGACCAGGCATCCTCTACTGACGGAATCAGGTCAATATCCATCCAGGATACCCGTGCCAGGTCAATTAGAAAGGCTTGCTTGCTGAAGTGTTTTAGGGAGCGTTTGACAGTGATGAGGGGTGGTCGTTTGACCGCGGACCCATTACGGACGCAGGCAATGAGGCATTGATCGCTGAGATCCTGGTTGAAGACAGCAGAGGTGTATTTAGAGGGTAAATTAGTCAGGATGATATCTATGAGGGTGCCCATGTTTATGGATTTAGGGTTGTACCTGGTAGGTTCCTTGATAATTTGTGTGAGATTATAATAATAATAATAATAATAATAATAATATGCCATTTAGCAGACGCTTTTATCCAAAGCGACTTACAGTCATGCATCTAGTTTAGATTGTAGGAAAGCCGGGGTGTTAAGCATATCCCAGTTTAGGTCACCAAGCAGTACGAACTCTGAGGATAGATGGGGGGCAATCAATTCACATATGGTGTCCAGGGCACAGCTGGGGGCTGAGGGGGGTCTGTAGCAAGCAGCAACAGTGAGAGACTTATTTCTGGAAAGATGGATTTTTAGAAGTAGAAGCTCAAACTGTTTGGGCACAGACCTGGATAGTATGATAGAGCTCGCAGGCTATGTCTACAGTAGATTGCAACTCCGCCCCCTTTGGTAGTTCTATCTAGACGGAAAATGTTGTAGTTGGGGATGGGAATTTCAGTTTTTGGTGGCCTTCCTAAGCCAGGATTCACACACTGCTAGAACATCAGGGTTGGCGGAGTGTGCTAACGCAGTGAATAACTCAAACTTAGGGAGGAGGCTTCTGATGTTAACATGCAAGAAACTAAGGCTTTTACGGTTACAGAAGTCAACAAATTATAGCGCCTGGGGAGTAGGAGTGATACTGGGGGCTACAGGGCCTGGGTTAACCTCTACATCACCAGAGAAACAGTGGAGGAGTAGAATAAGGATATGGCTAAAGGCTTTAAGAACTGGTCTTCTAGTGCGTTGGGTACAGAGAATAAAATGGGCAGATTTCCGGGCATTGTAGAATAGATTCAGGGCATTATGTACAGACAAGGATATGGAAGGATATGAGTACAGTGGAGGTAAACCTAAGCGTTGGTTAACGATGAAAGATATAGCATCACAGGAGGCACCGATTGAGCCGGTCTCCGTGTGTGTGGGGGGTGGGACAAAGGAGCTATCTGAGGCAGGTTGAGCGGGACTGGGGGCTCTACAGTGAAATTGTATAATAAGAACTAACCGAAACAGCAATAGGCAAGGCATATTGACATGGGAGAGAGGCATAAAGCAATCACAGGTGAAAAAGACGAAGAAAAAAAAAAACGGTCTATTTACACGAGCACACTACAGAATACACGACCGCACTGTGGTAAATAGATAGCATGGACTCTAGACCATAAGTAATACGCACGGATATGCATTGCCAAACAACACCACTGCCACCTTCTGGTTTGGAGTATTTTAACAAGGCTGACGACTTCCAATGTCTTTGCTGTGTGAACACAAAAGAGACTGACTGCCGACACTATTCAGAGGTGCTAAGTACTGTGGGCAGGCAAACATTTGACAATCCTACGGGTGTGTCTGACCTTTTAGAAATTCGAAGCTTTAGCCCATAAATGGTACTTAATAATTTTTTTCTGTGAATATCTTTGTTGACTATTGGATTTATAGTAACAGCCACCAGTGAGTTCTGCATACTATTATTCTGACAAACATAGTTAGCTGGATTGACTCAAGAGGCTCATAAAATGGTTGGCTACCATGATTAAGTGCTTCCCAGACAGTGTGAGTATACTATAGCTCTGGGTTGACTGGCTGCTCCAGGTTAACACTGACTGACAGACATCAGGTAGACAGACAGGCAGGCAGGCAGACAGACAGAGGCCGTTTGTTTACCTGAATGATTAGTCCTAAAACAGTTAGACAGAGGCAGACAGAGGCCGTTTCTATACCTGAATGATTAGTCCTAAAACAGTTAAGGGCTTTTGTAGTCAATGAGCAAACTTCTGAAGTTTGTAATGTAACACTCTTCCTTCTAAGTTTACTCTTTAGTTGTGGTAAAAGGAAACTGTTTAGAACTCAGGCAGTTCTCCATCTCTGACCTCCCTGTTCGTGTATTTGACTCTGTGATGTCACCTTGTAGTGCTCTGCAGTCCATCCATTGGACACATTGGGATCCACTTAGCCCACTTAGCCACTTAGCCGTCATCTCTTTCAGACACAAGGGCCTCTGGGCTGTCCTGAGATAAACTCAGACTAAAATTAAAGTCTGATCCATACTCAACAGTACGGGATCAAAGACTCCTTAAGGACGGGAAGCTTTCAGGAATGTACATATAGATTTCTACTTCACTGCTCCTTAAGGACATTATATACTGTATATATATAATGTGGCCACAATGCTTGCTCTCCCTTGTTCAGTTACGATGTCAGTGTTTTAGGTCTCCACCTCTACAAATGACTCTACAAGAAGCTGAATTATTGCGGCTTTGAAACATAAGTACAGTAATGTGCGTTAGTGGCTGCTCGGGGGCTTCGGGGCTAAAGTCTTAGTCTATATTTTCACCCAAAAGGCCCATTTGAGAAGCCAGTGGTTCCATTTGTTTCATGTCAAAGTGTAAAACATGGCTGAGTTTCAAAGGGGATTTAGTTAGGTAAATCAATGGATTGGAGATTCTCCAAGTCTACAGAATAGATGCCTGTGTTGGATATGGTGGACGTATGTATGGTGGGTCGACACAGTAGGGACAATTTATTTTGTATGATCACAGTATAATACACACTTGTACATGTGTGAAATAGGACAAATATAAGCACCCACCAAATGATTTGTATTATTATTATGATTTAGTACAATTCTCAATGAAAAAGACAGTGGTTCTTTTATATACCTGCTTGGGGACTACACTACAATGAGGAACAGTGCTTTAATGCCTAGTGACATCTCCAAGCAACAACCTCAGAGCCATGAGCAAATCACCAGGGTGGATTTCAGCAGTGTATCTTCTCCATAGAGATCTTATTAAATTACATTCTAATTCCTAATACTATGATCTTCTCACTGGTCACGGGTGCCAGTCATGTCAAGAACAATAACAGTAGATTGTCACGGTTACATGGATTACGTGGCAGTTATGCAGATGAGGTATGAGATTTGAATGAGATGAAAGGGAGATGATTCCAGGGCTCCTCATTCAAGCACAGATATTATTAGACGCTTCAGTACAAATAAAGAGTATGAGTATGTATGCTGGGTTATGTAGGCATACAGTCAGTATGAAGACCCCATCAACACACCCATTTGTAATTTAACCCACAAATATGTCATTGATTACTCAAAATATATTAAAAACATTTTCCTCACCAAATTGTATGTGACCAAAATCTGACCAAACGTATTGGAAAATGCACACTGCTGGAAGATCAAATGTACATAGGCCTGAAGTTACTTTTAATGTAGTTCTGTGAAGAATATCTAAGTACACAGCCAATCTGTCAACAGGGCAGTAAATTGTCACTTTACATACTGCACATATTTGCGCTGTGGCACAGTCCTCCTAGTAACTTGACAAATCTCAGTAGACCCTCAGTGCCTTCCACGATGCATAATGTAGGTTTTTCTGCCTCAGTAATAGCAAATCATGGATACACCATTGTCCTTCTGAGAGCATTAGGTCATTGAATAATGGAGAAAGGAAACTGTCACAGTGCTGCCTGGAGAACAGGAGCTCAACTCATTAGACAATGGCTGTGTCTGAAATTGCACCCTTTTCCTTATCCCCTATTCCCTATCCCCTATGTGGGCCCTGGTCAAATTTAGTGCACTTTATAGGGAATAGGGTGCCATTTCGGAAGCAGCCAACGTGTCACAGTGCTGCTTGGAGAGAACAGGAGTAGGAGTCATGTGTTTCAGCTGCAGGGCTCTGCAGGCTCTGCCCTCAACTGTCCTCTGTGACCGGACTAGCACACTTACCCTGAATCCCAAATCAACTCCTAGCCCTTAGCCCCTAAGCCCTTGTGTGGATCTAAGAGGAAGAGTTGTAGTAGTGTTTTGACTATGTCTTTCTTCCCTACAGGCTCTCTGCCCTCGCCTGTCCTCTGTGATCATAATCTCACTAACACACTCATACAGTGAGAGTGCTGCATCCCAAATGGCACCCTATTCTCTACATAGTGCACTACTTTTAACTATGGGCCCTGGTCAAAAGTCATGCACAATGTAGGGAATAGGGTTCCATTTGGGACACACAATATAGTGACAGGTGGAGTGTAGAGTGTTCTCATTGAAGCTGACAGTAGAGTACAAGCACCTCGACTGTGATAACGTTTAGACATCGAGATGCGGGTCTTGTCTCTCTTTACTCGAATGTTACGTAGCCCACGGTGGCGTTACAGTGTATTGAAGTGTTGGTGGATTTCATGAACGGGGAAAATATCTGCTGCTTTTGTTGCTGTTCTTCTGTGAGAGCTGAAACTGTGAAGTCTGGGTGTGTTACTAAATAATGAAGCCATGTTATACCATTTAAACCATGGTCTATTCCCCTTTCGTTTCTTCTTTCTTTTACAATATACTGTACAGTGTGAGAGGTTTTGTAACAGATGCAGAGAAAGCTACTGGTTGAAGATCCATACAGAAACATGATACGGAAAAGGATCACAGTTCATGTCTGAATTTTTAGGGACTTCACAGTCTGGTTTCCTCTAGTTCTGTGGCAATGCGTCTGAGATGTAGAAAACAGGTTTATGACTGTCAGAACACTAATGCTGCTTTTCAACTGTGTGTTACACTTTTCGATCAGTGTTACACTAGTGTATACACCCTTATGTTATATTAGGGAAATTGTGTTTACATAGCTAGGGCTGACAGTGAGGACTCAGTGTCAACAACCTCTACATAATCAAAACAGTTGCATTGTGAGAAGGTGTTGAAGTCCACAGCTAGCCATTGTTATGTAAATGAAAGCTGAAAAGTACCAGTGGCCTGGCTTTGACCCCAAGTGAGAGCAGGTCCGCCGGAGCCATGGCCCAGAGAGACATGGGTGCTGGCCCGTGTAGATGGAAACAGAAAAGTCTGAGATTTTTGTGTAAAACACTGGGGTGAATCCTGAATGGAAATATGCAATAAGGGCTTGGCAGTCGCACCGATGCGTGTGGAGTGTAGTGTAGGTGCATGTGGCTATGAATGGACATGTTTGTGTTGTTGGTGTGTGTGTGTTTATGTGTGTTTGTAAATGTGTGAGTGTGTATGTATGTGTGAGTATGATGCTGTGAATGCATGCTGTATGTGAGAAAGGGTTGTTTGTGAGTGTGTCTCTCTGTATGAATGTGATTCAGTGTATGTGTGTGTGTGTGTGTGTCAGCGTGTGTGTGTGTGTGTTTGTGTGAGTGTGCCAGCGCATCTGTGTGTGTGTGTGTCATGGCCTGCTCCTAGTCTTCCTCCAGGGTAGTAGTAGACAGTGGGGGATGTTGAGATGCACCTCAGCAGCGGCGCCCTTGTCTTTGACCTTTCGGGGGCAGACGGGATGGAGTTAATAGTTTATCACATCCCAGCACTGCAGAAAAAGGGAAAGAGAGAGAGAGAGAGAGAGAGAGAGAGAGAGAGAGAGAGAGAGAGAGAGAGAGAGAGAGAGAGAGAGAGAGAGAGAGAGAGAGAGAGAGAGAGAGAGAGAGAGAGAGGAGGGGGAGAGAGGGAGAGGGGGAGAGAGAAAGAAAGAAAGGGAGAGAGAGAAGTTGGTGAAGAGAGAGTGAACGAGGAGAAGTAAATGAGTGACAAAATGATAGAGAGAAATAGGCAATAAAAGAATGAGGGAGAGAGAAAACGTGTGTGGCATTCCAAGCGCTCTAGAAGTGTGATCTGTGCTATCTGTACATTTATCCAAACAACCCTATCGGATAATGAGGTATTATGGACATTAATGAGCTGTGAAATGATTGGCAAAAATGTATTCAGTTCTTAGCCAATCATGTTTTCACTGGGCAGTTTATGGGGATGGAGTGTGTTATCAACAGCATCATATACAGTTGAAGTCGTAAGTTTACGTACACTTAGGTTGGAGTCATTAAAACTCGTTTTTCAACTTGTTTTGTATTTCAAAGGGGAAACTATGTCCCTCAACCATTGTTCAAAGTGTTCTTACAGTACTTTTATCTGCTGTAGGGAAAACAGCTGCATGAAAGTTTTATAATCGCCTTTTTTGCACTTAATTGTGTAATTGCCCTTAGTGACAAATAATTTCCGGGTTTTTTTCTAGGGCAGGGAAGACCACAAGAGGTCTATACAAAAGTCAATAATTTCACAAATGCACTCACTGCTGGGGAAAATAGAACTGGTCTTACAAAGCAGTTCTATGAAAGGTGTTACTCAGAAATGGGGTACTTCAGTGAACCCAAGACATTACAAGAGATTGACTGTCTGGTGTTGCTCTGCTTCAACTTTTAGCAATTAATCCACTAAAACCCCAGCTGTGTGTGTGTATGTGTGTGTGTGTGTGTTTACACACAGCCTTGTGTGCTCTGCAGAACGAATGGTGGACGAATAAGGCACAGGAAGATGAAGATCCAAGATGGCGTAGCAGTGCGGTCGTGTTTTCTGTTGTGTCCTCGTGTAAATAGCCAGTATTTTATTATTTTATTATTTATTTTAAAAAGGCCACCAAAAATTCAGAAATGTCCATCCCCAACTACAACCTTTTCTGTCTAGATAGAACTGCCAAAGGGGGTGGGGTTGCAATCTACTGTAGAGATAGCCTGCAGAGCTCTATCATACTATCCAGGTCTGTGCATAACAGTTTGAGCTTCTACTTCTAAAAATCCACCTTTCCAGAAATAAGTCTCTCACTGTTGCCGCTTGCTACAGAACCCCCTCAGCTTGGTGACCTAAACTGGGATACAGTGAGGGAAAAAAGTATTTGATCCCCTGCTGATTTTGTACGTTTGCCCCTTGACAAAGACATGATCAGTCTATAATTTTAATGGTAGGTTTATTTGAACAGTGAGAGACAGAATAACAACAAAAAAATCCAGAAAAACGCATGTCAAAAATGTTATAAATTGATTTGCATTTTAATGAGGGAAATAAGTATTTGACCCCTCTGCAAAACATGATTTAGTACTTGGTGGCAAAACCCTTGTTGGCAATCACAGAGGTCAGATGTTTCTTGTAGTTGGCCACCAGGTTTGCACACATCTCAGGAGGGATTTTGTCCCACTCCTCTTTGCAGATCTTCTCCAAGTCATTAAGGTTTCGAGGCTGACGTTTGGCAACTCGAACCTTCAGCTCCCTCCACAGATTTTCTATGGGATTAAGGTCTGGAGACTGGCTAGGCCACTCCAGGACCTTAATGTGCTTCTTCTTGAGCCACTCCTTTGTTGCCTTTGGGTTATTGTCATGCTGGAATACCCATCCACGACCCATTTTCAATGCCCTGGCTGAGGGAAGGAGGTTCTCACCCAAGATTTGACGGTACATGGCCCCGTCCATCGTCCCTTTGATGCGGTGAAGTTGTCCTGTCCCCTTAGCAGAACAAACCCCCCAAAGCATAATGTTTCCACCTCCATGTTTCACGGTGGGGATGGTGTTCTTGGGGTCATAGGCAGCATTCCTCCTCCTCCAAACACGGCGAGTTGAGTTGATGCCAAAGAGCTCGATTTTGGTCTCATCTGACCACAACACTTTCACCCAGTTCTCCTCTGCATCATTCAGATGTTCATTGGCAAACTTCAGAAGGGCATGGATATGTGCTTTCTTGAGCAGGGGGACCTTGCGGGCGCTGCAGGATTTCAGTCCTTCACTGCGTAGTGTGTTACCAATTGTTTCCTTGGTGACTATGGTCCCAGCTGCCTTGAGATCATTGACAAGATCCGCCCATGTAGTTCTGGGCTGATTCCTCACCATTCTCATGATCATTGCAACTCCATTGCAACTACCGATCCTTGACTTCGGCGATGTCATTTACAAAATAGCCTCCAACATTCTACTCAGAAAATTGGAAATAGACTATCACAGTGCCATCCGTTTTGTCACCAAAGCCCCATACACTACTCACCATTGTGACCTGTACGTTCTTGTTGGCTGGCCCTCACTACATATTCGTCACCAAACCCACTGGCTCCAGTTCATCTATAATTCACTGCTAGGCAAATCCCCTCCTTATCTTAGCTCACTGGTCACCATAGCAACCCCCACCCGTAGTCTGCGCTCCAGCAGGTATATGTCACTGGTCATCCCCAAAGCCAACACCTCCTTTGGCCGCCATTCCTTCCAGTTCTCTGCTGCCAATGACTGGAACGAACTGCAAAAATCTCTGAAGCTGGAGACTCTTATCTCCCTCACTAACTTTAAGCATCAGTTGTCAGAGCAGCTTACCGATCACTGCACCTGTACACAGCCATTCTGAAATTAGCCCACCCAACTACCTCATCCCCATATTGTTATTTATTTCGCTAATTTGCACCGCAGTATCTCTATTTGCACATCATCTTTTTCACATCTATCATTCCAGTGTTAATACGAAATTGTAACTATTTTGCACTATGGGCTATTTATTGCCTTACCTCCATAACTTACTACATTTGCACACACTGTGTATATATTTTCTGTTGTATTTTTGACTTTATGTTTTGTTTACCCCATATGTAACTCTGTGTTGTTGTTTTTATCGCACTGCTTTGCTATATCTTTGCCAAGTCGCAGTTGTAAATGAGAACTTGTTCTCAACTGGCCTACCTGGTTAAATAAAGGTGAAATAAATAAAATAAAAGGAAATCCAAATTGATGCCGACAAAAACGACATGCACAATTTCTACAACTCAGCTAAAGCTACAGTTGAAGTCAGAAGTTTACATACACTTAGGTTGGAGTCATTAAAACTCGTTTTTTCAACCACTCCACAAATTTCTTGTTAACAAACTATAGTTTTGGCAAGTCGGTTAGGACATCTACTTTGTGCATGATACAAGTAATTTTTCCAACAATTGTTTACATACAGATTATTTAACTTATAATTCACTGTATCACAATTCCAGTCGGTCAGAAGTTTACATACCTAAGTTGACTGTGCCTTTAAAGAGCTTGGAAAATTCCAGAAAAGGATGTCATGGCTTTAGAAGCTTTTGATAGGCTAATTGACATCATTTGAGTCAATTGGAGGTGTACCTGTGGATGTATTTCAAGGCCTACCTTCAAACGCAGTGCCTCTTTGCTTGACATCATGGGAAAATAAAAAGAAATCAGCCAAGACCTCAGAAAATACATTGTAGACCTCCACAAGTCTGGTTCATCCTTGGGAGCAATTTCCAAACGCCTAAAGGTACCACGTTCATCTGTACAAACAATAGTATGCAAGTATAAACACCATGGGACCACGCAGCCGTCATACCGCTCAGGAAGGAGACGCGTTCTGTGTCCTAGAGATGAACGTACTTTGGTGCGAAAAGTGCAAATCAATCCCAGAACAACAGCAAAGGACCTTGTGAAGAGATGCTCCTTTTATCTCTGTGGAAATCATCTCATCCTGCTTTTAGTCCGTCTGGTAGATTACATAAAATAAGATAAACTGTCTGAACCCCTTCAAAGGCAAGTCTTCATGTGTTAAAGATTAAATATGTTTTATTGTCACATACACCAGATATGTGCAGTGAAATGTGTTGTTTTACAGGGTCAGCCATAGTAGTACAGCTCTGTCTTATCCTGCACCTGTAGTCTTACTGATCTGATGGGACTGACTGACTGACTATGACTGACTGACTGACTGACTGACTATGACTGACTGACTGACTGACTGACTGACTGACTATGACTGACTGACTGACTGACTGACTATGACTGACTGACTGACTATGACTGACTGACTGACTGACTGACTGACTATGACTGACTGACTGACTGACTATGACTGACTGACTGACTGACTGACTGACTGACTGACTATGACTGACTGACTGACTGACTATGACTGACTGACTGACTGACTATGACTGACTGACTGACTGACTGACTGACTATGACTGACTGACTGACTGACTGACTGACTGACTGACTGACTGACTGACTATGACTGACTGACTTACTGACTATGACTGACTGACTGACTGACTGACTGACTGACTGACTGACTGACTGACTGACTATGACTGACTGACTTACTGACTATGACTGACTGACTGACTGACTGACTGACTATGACTGACTGACTGACTGACTGACTGACTGACTGACTGACTATGACTGACTGACTGACTGACTGACTGACTGACTGACTATGACTGACTGACTGACTGACTGACTGACTATGACTGACTGACTGACTGACTATGACTGACTGACTGACTGACTATGACTGACTGACTGACTGACTGACTGACTGACTGACTGACTGACTGACTGACTATGACTGACTGACTGACTATGACTGACTGACTGACTGACTATGACTGACTGACTATGACTGACTGACTGACTGACTGACTGACTGACTGACTTACTGACTATGACTGACTGACTATGACTGTGAGATCTACTGTCCAGGGCCCAGATTCACAAAACCTGATATTTTTTCCTAATCTAGTGATTTAAGAAGAAAATTAAGCAAAATTACTATTCCTCAAAAAGTTACGACAAAATTAGATTCTTGAAAATAAAGTTATTGGAAATGTTCTTAATTCCAAGATAGCTAAACCCTTGTCTTAAACTCAGGGCGGTGAGAGAAAAAGCTCATGAAAGCAATTGAACATGTATAATTCACTCACAAACTTAATCTGAAAGTTTCAGTATTGATTATTTTAAACCCAAGAACATGTTTTAGAACAGTAATCTCAGTAAGAAATATGCTAACATGATTGCCATTGCTAGCTAGATAGCTAGCTAAAACGGTTGCCTAGCAGCAAACATCTTAAGAAGATTTGTAAGAAGATATTTGAGAAGTTCGTAAGAAAATCATTCAATCTTAAGATATTGTTGAGGAATTGCACTTATGAACTATCTTATGAACTTCTTATTTTTTCCTTAAGAAGCTTCTTAAGTTTTTGCGTAAAGTGTTTTGTGAATATGGGCCCTGGTCTTCTTATGATGCCCTGAGCTGAAGTCTGCTCTCTGTCGTAAACTCTATGGTCATAACTTGAAACTTCATGGTTGTTACAGAGTTATATGCTGACCTGGTTATTAATGTCAATGTTTAAAATGAGTTCATTTACGGTCTATAACCTACCATAAGATCGGGTTTGAACTTCCTTTGTCAAACATTGCAAGTCTTGTAATGATGTGTTTTCTGGTTTGTGGTCTAGATAAAGTGGTTTGTAAGTGAGCAGTATTTTAAGGTCTGTATAAAAGTGGTGTTTTGTAAGAATGTGCTTGGTGTTTATGACTCACCAGGCCAAGCTATTACAGAGCACTCACCCTAAACTGGCCCCAGAACATTCTGGAGACCTTCCCAAACACACAGCTCAGAACGCATTAACAGCCTGTCTCAGGAGAGGCGTTCATTCAAACCTGCCACGCTAACACACCACGCCCACCCTCACGCACAGATTTATGCACGCATACACACACACACCACCTGCCACGCCAGCAACCCCAGCTGGTCCCAGAAAGCCTCACTAACCATCCATCACTCTGAGCTATTACATCATTTCCTGTGGGTCAGCCAGTCAGTCAGTCAGTCAGCCAGTCAGCCAGTCAGTCAATCACCTAGTCAGCCATTCACCCAGCCAGTTAATCAGTCAGTCAGCCAGTCAGTCAGCCACCTAGTCAGCCACCCACCCAGCCAGTCAGTCAGCCACCTAGTCAGCCAGCCAGTCAGTCAGCGAGTCAGTCAGCCACCTAGTCAACCAGCCACCCACCCAGCCAGTCAGCCAGCCAGCCAGCCAGCCAGTCAGCCACCTAGCCAGCCACCCAGCCAGTCAGCCAGTCACCCAGCCAGCCAGCCAGTCAGCCAGCCAGTCATCCAGTCAGCTAGTCAGCCACCCAGCCAGCCACCCAGCCAGTCAGCCTGTAATCCTGTAAGCCAGTCAGCCAGTCAGCCAGTCAGCCAGCCAGCCAGCCAGCCAGCCAGCCAGTGTGCTTCCCAGTGGGACCTACAGGCAGAAGATGACCTTTTAATCAGATCTAGACTGCTGCTGGCTGGCTGGCTGACTGGCTGACTGGCTTACAGGCTTACAGGCTGACTGGCTGGGTGGCTAGCTGACTGGATGACTGGCTGGCTGACTGGCTGACTGGCTGGGTGGCTGGCTGACTAAGTGGCTGACTGGCTGGGTGACTGGCTAGGTGGCTGACTGACTGGCAGGGCTTGAAAACTATTACAGATTACAAAGGGAAGCACAGCCGTGAGCTGCCCAGTGACACAAGCCTACCAGACGAGCTAAACACACTTCTATGCTCGCTTCGAGGCAAGCAACACTGAAGCATGCATGAGAGCACCAGCTGTTCCAGATGACTATGTGATCACGCTCTCTGTAGCCGATGTGAGTAAGACTTTTAAGCAGGTCAACATTCACAAGGCCGCAGGGCCAGACGGATTACCAGGACGTGTACTCCGAGCATGTGCTGACCAACTGGCAAGTGTCTTCACTGACATTTTCAACATGTCCCTGACTGAGTCTGTAATACCAACATGTTTCAAGCAGACCACCATAGTCCCCGTGCCCAAGGACACTAAGATAACCTGCCTAAATGACTACCGACCCGTAGCACTGACGTCTGTAGCCATGAAGTGCTTTAAAAGGCTGGTTATGGCTCACATCAACACCATTATCCCAGAAACCCTAGACTCACTCCAATTTGCATACCGCCCCAACAGATCCACAGATGATGCAATCTCTATTGCACTCCACACTGCCCTTTCCCACCTTGACAAGAGGAACACCTATGTGAGAATGCTATTCATTGACTACAGCTCAGCGTTCAACACCATAGTGCCCTCAAAGCTCATCACTAAGCTAAGGATCCTGGGACTAAACACCTCCCTCTGCAACTGGAACCTGGACTTCCTGACGGGCCGCCCCCAGGTGGTAAGGGTAGGTAACAACACATCTGCCACGCTGATCCTCAACACAGGGGCCCCTCAGGGGTGCTTGCTCAGTCCCCTCCTGTACTCCCTGTTCCCTCCCATGACTGCATGGCCAGGCACGACTCCAACACCATCATTAAGTTTGCCGACGACACAACAGTGGTAGGCCTGATCACCGACAACGATGAGACAGCCTATAGGGAGGAGGTCAGAGACCTGGCCATGTGGTGCCAGGATAACAACCTCTCCCTCAACGTGACCAAGACAAAGGAGATGATTGTGGACTACAGGAAAAAAAAGAGGACTGAGCACGCCCCCATTCTCATCGACGGGGCTGTAGTGGAACAGGTTGAGAGCTTCAAGTTCCTTGGTGTCCACATCACCAACAAACTATCATGGTCTAAACACACCAAGACTGTCGTGAAGAGGGCACGACAAAGCCTATTCACCCTCAGGAGACTGAAAAGATTTGGCATGGGTCCTCAGATCCTCAAAAAGTTCTACAGCTGCACCATCGAGAGCATCCTGACTGGTTGCATCACCGCCTGGTATGGCAACTGCTCAGCCTCCGACCGCAAGGCACTACAGAGGGTAGTGTGTATGGCCCAGTACATCACTGGGGCCAAGCTTCCTGCCATCCAGGACCTCTATACCAGGCAGTATCAGAGGAAGGCCCTCAAAATTGTCAAAGACTCCAGCCACCCTAGTCATAGACTGTTCTCTCTGCTACCGCATGGCAAGCGGTACCGGAGCGCCAAGTGTAGGTCCAAAAGGCTTCTCAACAGCTTCTACCTCCAAGCCATAAGACTCCTGAACAGCTAATCATGGATACCCGGACTATTTGCACTGCTCCCCCCCCCCCTCCCCCACTCCCCCCCATCTTTTTACGCTGCTGCTACTCTGTTAATTATTTATGCATAGTCACTTTAACTCTACCCACATGTACATATTACTTCAACTACCTCAACTAGCCGGTGCCCCTGCACATTGACTCTGCACCGGTACACCCCTGTATATAGCCTCCCTACTGTTATTTTATTTTACTTCTGCTCTTTTTTTCTCAACACTTTTTTGTTGTTGTTGTTGTTTTATTTTACTTTTTTATTAAAAAATAAATATATTGTTGGTTAAGGGCTGTAAATAAGCATTTCACGGTAATGTCTACAGCTGTTGTATTCGGCGCATGTGGCAAATAAAATTGTATTTTATTTTATTTGAATCAGTTGACTCTCCTGCGATCCTAGCCTTTAAAAACCAAGAGGCGAGAAGCAGAACTAACCTTCAGAATTCAGCCTATTGCTCCAGGGTGACTCCCAGTACATGTTCATGCTCTAGTGAGATGTTAGATGGAGTATTCGAGACAGAACATGGGTTCATAGAAAGGTGATGCAACAGAGAAGACAGCCATAGAGAGATCGGGGTAGAGGGAGAATATTAGGAGTGAGAGGGGGGAGCCCCTGTGGAGCCCCTGTGGAGCCTGTCTCACAGGCTGCATACGGTGCATGACTCTGTCTAGAGCCAAACACTCCAACATCTCAGTGTGGGCCTAGCGTGAGTCTACTGGTACTGAAAAGTATTCTCTTCTCTTTTTCATGCCACATTCAAAGGATAACAGCCTCTGCTTTCAAAGGAACAAAAAGGACACACACACATGTAGAATAGTGAACATTCACTTCGTCTGAGGAATACAGAGAATTACTGTAGAGGGTCTATGACCCTAATATGATGTACTATCTGACTCCATGATTATCTGAAGGCTATAGGCCCATAATCGTATCCAATGGTAGCCAAGGTTGCGAGCCTTGCATCACCACTCAAAATACTATAAGATGCATGTGTATAGGTTTACCGCAATTATTAAGAGGCTAAGGAACAAAGAGCTAATATCTTGCAATTGATGTCCTAGCATTAAATGATTGAGTTAACCTTAGCTCAGAGATGCACAGTTAGAGACCGAGCATATATGCTATTGGGAAAAACATTAGACATTTCACCAAATAATAATTCAAGGAATATTACTCAGAAATGTGAGGACTACGGTTCGTATCTATTTGAAAGTAATCAGATGTATTACAGTTATGCAATAAGAATACAATTAACAAATGGTACACACGAAAAATCTTCCCGATAAAACAAAATATATATATATCCTGTGTTAACAGCATGGAAAATTCACCACTATGACATACACACGTACATCAGAAGATTGGTTTACCAATGACTCCATGATCAACGTTTAGTATGAAAAAATAAATACAAATGTATGCACTAACTGTAAGTCGCTCTGGATAAGAGCGTCTGCTAAATGACAAAAATATAAATGTAAATGTTTAAACCCAGCTTTTATTCTTCCAAGAGCACCAAATCCCAGTATCTTCCACCGTCTAATTAACCTCACTTTGCATGGCCCAAAACTTTAAAACAAAAGGCATAAAACTTCACATGCATTCTTTAATCTAATCACCACACCTCAACACTATCTGATAAGAGCACTCCCTGTGTCGCTCCTCTTTGAACTATCCGCTGTTTGACGAACAGAATAACACAGTTTCTCTGTAATAATAAATCCATAGCACTTACAGTACAATGAAACATATCAAAATTCATAGCTCTTTATGAACTCTTGAAACAATCCAAACATGACAATTTAATTCACACAGTAACATTAATTTAGTCAATTCAAGTTTCATCAGTCATCACACCTCTCCTGGTGTCAGTGACCCCAGGACTTCCGTGAGAACATCTCTTCCTGAAAATTGCCACAGCGAAGGTGTGACACTCCTGTGAGATGCAAATATACAGCCATCCATCCGGACAATGTCAAATTGAATCGACATGCCAGGCTGGCTTCAGCAAGTCACTAGACGCACCATCATCTCTGGCCTTCATCATCATTCACATTTGTTCACTAAATTATGTTTTCCCACAACAGTGAGCACATGGTATGCTAGTCACACAGTGTCACAGGAGTTTCACTAGATGGTGTCTGAGGTGATAATAACAGTAGAAACACTTGTGATTCCTTGTCTTTCTCTCTCTCTCTCTCTCAATGCAGCGGTCTAAGGCACTGCATCTCAGTGCTTGAGGCGTCACTACAGACCCCCTGGTTCGATTCCAGGCTGTATCACAACCGGCCGTGATTGGGAGTCCCATAGGGCGGCGCACAATTGGCCCAGCGTCATCCGGGTTTGGCCGGTGTAGGCCGTCATTGTAAATAAGAATTTGTTCTTAACTGACTTGCCTAGTTAAATAAAGGTAAAATAAAACATAAAGAAATTAAAATTGAAGGGCTTTATTGGCATGGGAAACATAGGTTAACATTGCCAAAGCAAGTGAAGTAGATAGTAAACAAAAGTGAAATTAACAATAGAAATTAACAGTAAGCATTACACTCAGAAGTTCCAAAAGAATAAAGACATTTCAAATGTCATATTATGTATATATACAGTGTTGTAACAATGTGCAAATAGTTAAAGTACAAATGGGAAAATAAATAAACATAAATATGGGTTGTATTTACAATGGTGTTTGTTCTTCACTGGTTGCCCTTTTCTTGTGGCAACAGGTCACAAATCTTGCTGCTGTGATGGCACACTGTGGTATTTCATCCAGTAGATAAGGGAGTTTATCAAAATTTGTTTTGTTTTCTAATTCTAAATATGTGTCTAATATGTTCATACATTTGGCAGGAGGTTAGGAAGTGCAGCTCAGTTTCCACCTCATTTTGTGGGCAGTGTGCACATAGCCTGTCTTCTCTTGAGAGCCAGGTCTGCCTACGGCATCCTTTCTCAATAGCAAGGCTATGCTCACTGAGTCTGTACATAGTCAAAGCTTTCCTTAAGTTTGGGTCAGTCACAGTGGTCAGATATTCTGCCACTGTGTACTGTCTGTTTAGGGGCGAAATAGCATTCTAGTTTGCTCTGTTTTTTAATTAATTCTTTCCAATGTGTCAAGTAATTCTCTTTTTGTTTTCTCATGATTTGGTTGGGTCTAATTGTGTTGTTGTTGTTGTCCTGGGGCTCTGTGGGGTCTGTTTGTGTTTGTGAACAGAGCCCCAGGACCAGCTTGCTTATGGGACTCTTCTCCAAGTTCATCTCTCTGTAGGTGATGGCTTTGTTATGGAAGGTTTGGGAATTGCTTCCTTTTAAGTGGTTATAGAATTTTATGGATATTTTCTGGATTTTGATAATTAAAGGGTATTGGCCTAATTCTGCTCTGCATGCATTATTTGGTGGTTTTCGTTGTACACAGAGGATATTTTTGCAGAATTCTGCATGTTGAGTCTCAATTTGGTATTAGTCCCATTTTGTGAATTCTTGGTTGGTGAGCGGACCCCAGACCTCACAACAATAAAGGGCAATGGGTTCTATAACTGATTCAAGTATTTTTAGCCAGATCCTAATTGGTATGTCAAATTCTATGCCCTTCTTGCCTTGTCTCTCAGATCGTTCACAGCTTTGTGGAAGTTACCTGTGGCGCTGATGTTTAGGCCGAGGTACAGTGGATATAAAAAGTCTACACACCCCTGTTAAAATGCAGGTTTTTGTGATGTAAAAGAATGAGACAAAGATAAATCATGTCAGAACTTTTTCCACCTTTAATGTGACCTATAACATGAAGAATTCAATTGAAAAACAAACTGACATCTTTGAAGGGGAAAAATTAAAAATTAAAAACTCACAATAACCTGGTTGCATAAGTGTGCACACCCTTAAACTAATACTTTTTTGAAGCACCTTTTGATTTTATTACAGCACTCAGTCTTTTTGGGTAGGAGTCTATTAGCATGGCACATCTTGACGTGGCAATATTTGCCCATTCTTCTTTGCAAAAGCGCTCCAAATCTGTCAGATTGCGAGGACATCTCCTGTGCACAGCCCTCTTCAGATCACCCCAGAGATGTTCAATTGGATTCAGGTCTGGGCTCTGAATGGGCCATTCCAAAACGTTAATCTTCTTCTGGTGAAGCCATGCTTTTGTGGATTTGGATGTGTGCTTTGGGTCGTTGTTGTGCTGAAAGGTGAACTTCCTCTTCATCTTCAGCTTTCTAACGGACGCCTGAAGGTTTTGTGCCAAAATTGCCTGGTATTTGGAACTGTTCATAATTCCCTCCACCCTGACTAAGGCCCCGGTTCCAGCTGAAGAAAAATAGCCCCAAAGCATGATGCTGCCACCACCATGCTTCACTGTGGGTATGGTGTTCTTTGGGTGATGTGCAGTGTTGTTTTTGTGCCAAACATACCTTTTGGAATTATGGCCAAAAAGTTCAACCTTGGTTTCATCAGACCATAACACATTTTCCCACGTGCTTTTGGGGGACTTGATGTTTGTTTTTTGCAAACTTCAGCCGGGCTTGGATGTTTTTCTATGTAAGAAAAGGCTTCCGTCTTGCCACCCTACCCCATAGCCCATTCATATGAAGAATACTATATATAATATAATAATATTGTTGTCACATGTAGCACACAGCCAGTACTTGCCAGAAATTCCTGCAGTTCCTTTAATGTTGCTGTAGGCCTCTTGGAAGCCTCCCTGACCAGTTTTCTTCTCGTCTTTTCATACATTTTGGAGGGACGTCCAGTTCTTGGTAATGTCTCTGTTGTGCCATATTTTCTCCACATGATGATGACTGTCTTCACTGTGTTCCATGGTATATGTAATGCTTTGGAAATTATTTTGTACCCTTCTCCTGACTGATATCTTTCAACAATGAGATCCCTCTGATGCCTTGGAAGCTCTCTGCGGACCATGGCTTTTGCTCTGAGATGCAACTAAGAAAATGTCAGGAAAATCCTACTAGAACAGCTGAACTTTATTTGTGATTAATCAGAGTCACTTTAAATGATGGCAGGTGTGTAATGACTTCTATTTAACATGAGTTTGAATGTGATTGGTTAATTCTGAACACAGCCACATCCCCAGTTATAAGAGGGTGTGCACACTTATGCAACCAGGTTATTGTAAGGTTTTCATTTTTCCCCCTCGAAGATTTCAGTTTGTTTTTCAATTGAATTGTTCACATTATAGGTCACATTAACAGTGTCAAAAGTTATATCATGATTTATCTTTGTCTCATTCTTTTACATCACAAAAACCTGGCATTTTAACAGGTGTGTGTAGACTTTTTATATCCACTGTATGTGTAGTTTTTTGTGTGCTCTATGTCAATGGTGTCTAGATGGAATTTGTATTTGTGGTCCTGGCAACTGGACCTTTTTTGGAACACCATTATTTTTGTCTTACTGAGATTTACTGTCAGGACCCAGGTCTGACAGAATCTGTGCGACTTACAGTTGGTGAGTGCATACATTATTTTTTTATTTTTCATACTGGCCCCCCGTGGGAATCGAACCCACAACCCTGGCATTGCAAACGCCATGCTCTACCAACTGAGCTACATCCCTGCCGGCCATTCCCTCCCCTACCCTGGACGATGCTGGGCCAATTGTGTGCCGCCCCATGGGTCTCCCGGTCGCGGCCGGCTACGACAGAGCCTGGGGCTCTGACATTTGACTTCAGATTCTAGTAGGGTGAGGCCGGGTGCTGCAGACTGTTCTAGTGCCCTCGCCAATTCGTTGATATATATGTTGAAGAGGGTGGGGCTTAAACTGCATCCCTGTCTCACCCCACGGCCCTGTAGAAAGAAATGTGTGTGTTTTTTGCCAATTTTAACCGCACACTTGTTGTTTGTGTATATGGATTTTATAATGTCGTATGTTTTTCCCCCAACCCCACTTTCCATCAATTTGTATAGCAGACCCTTTTAAAAAAAAGTATTTATTTATTTGTATTGAATTTTTTTGTCATTTAGCAGACCCTCATGCAAAATTGAGTCAAAAGCTTTTTTGAAATCAACAAAGCATGAGAAGACTTTGCCTTTGTTTTGGTTTGTTTGTTTGTCAATTAGGGTGTGCAGGGTGAATACGTGGTCTGTCGTACGGTAATCTGGTAAAAAGCCAATTAGACATTTGCTCAGTACATTGTTTTCACTGAGGAAATGAACTAGTCTGCTGTTAATGATAATGCAGAGGATTTTCCTGAGGTTGCTGTTGACGCATATCCCACGGTAGTTATTGGGGTCAAATTTGTCTCCACTTTTGTGGATTGGAGTGATCAGTCATTGGTTCCAAATATTGGGCAAGATGCCAGAGCTTTAAGTATAGTATAGCCAATTGGAATTTGTGGTCTGTATATTTTATCATTTCATTGAGGATACCATCAACACCACAGGCCTTTTTGGGTTGGAGGGTTTATATTTTGTCCTGTAGTTCATTCAGTGTAATTAGAGAATCCAGTGGGTTCTGGTAGTTTTTAATAGTTGATTCTAAGATTTGCATTTGATCATGTATATTTTTTTGCTGTTTGTTATTTGTTATAGGGCCAAAAAGATTGGAGAAGTGGTTTACCCATACATCTCCATTTTGGATAGGTAGCTCTTCGTGTTGTTGTTTGTTTAGTGTTTTTCAATTTTCCCAGAAGTGGTTAGAGTCTATGGATTCTTCAGTTACATTGAGCTGATTTCTGACATGCTGTTCCTTCTTTTTTCGTGGTGTATTTCTGTATTGTTTTAATGATTCACCATAGTTGTCACGGTCGTCTAAGAGCGAAGGAGACCAAGGCGCAGCGTGTGCAAGAAACATGACTTTATTAATTAAAGTTTCGAACTACAAACAAAAGACGACTCATGAAGTCCACGGTACACCGACCGAAACGGAACAAAAACCCACAACACCCAAAGGAAAACATACAGATAAATATGGCTCCCAATCAGAGATAACGAGCCGACAGCTGACACTCGTTACCTCCGATTGGGAGTCACATGACTACACAAGAACTAACCAAAACCACACACACCCAAATGAACACACCCTATTCCCAACCTAACCAAAACAAACCCCAACAACACGAATACACCCTGGCTCAAATACAAGTCCCGGAGCCAGAGTGTGACAGTACCCCCCCCTAAAGGCGCGGACTGCGACCGCGCCTCAACTAGGGCTAACCCGGGGAGGGCTGGGTGGGCATACCTCTTCGGCGGTGGTTCTGGCTCTGGTCGTGGTCCCCACCCCACCATAGTCACTACCCGCTTCCGTAGCCTCCTCCAACTGACCACCCTCCAACTTAACCCCACCGGATTAAGGGGCAGCACCGGACTAAGAGGCAGCACCGGACTAAGGGGCAGCACCGGACTAAGGGGCAGCACCGGACTGAATGGCAGATCCTGGCTGGCTGGCTCTGGCGGATCCTGGCTGGCTGGCGGACCCCGGCTGGACGGCTCTGGCGGATCCTGGCTGGACGGCTCATGGCTGGCTGACGGATCTGGCTGCTCATGGCTGGCTGACGGATCTGGCTGCTCATGGCTGGCTGACGGATCTGGCTGCTCATGGCTGGCTGACGGATCTGGCTGCTCATGGCAGGCTGACGGATCTGGCTGCTCATGGCTGGCTGACGGATCTGGCTGCTCATGGCTGGCGGAAGGCTCTGGCTGATCCTGTCTGGCGGACGGCTCTGGCTGATCCTGTCTGGCGGAAGGCTCTGGCTGATCCTGTCTGGCGGAAGGCTCTGGCTGATCCTGTCTGGCGGAAGGCTCTGGCTGATCCTGTCTGGCGGAAGGCTCTGGCTGATCCTGTCTGGCGGAAGGCTCTGGCTGATCCTGTCTGGCGGAAGGCTCTGGCTGCTCCTGTCTGGCGGAAGGCTCTAGCGGCTCCTGTCTGGCGGAAGGCTTTAGCGGCTCCGGTCTGGCGGACGGCTCTGAAGGCTCATGGCAGACGGGCGGCTTTGCAGGCTCAGTACAGACGGGCAGTTCATGCAGCGCTTGGCAGACGGACAGTTCAGACGGCGTTGGGCAGACAGGCAGTTCAGGCGCCTTTGGGCAGACGGGCAGTTCAAGCGCCGTTGGGCAGACGGGCAGTTCAGGCGCCGTTGGGCAGACGGGCAGTTCAGGCGCCGTTGGGCAGACGGCAGACTCTGGCCGGCCGAGACGCACTATAGGCCTGGTGCGTGGTGCCGGAACTGGTGGTCCCGGGCTGAGGACACGCATCTCAGGGCTAGTGCGGGGAGCAGCAACAGGACGCACAGGACTCTGGGGACACACAGGAGGCTTGGTGCGTGGTGTAGGCACTGGTGGTACTGGGCTGGAGCGGGGCGGTGGCGCCGGAAATACCGGACCGTGCAGGCTTACTGGCTCCCTTGAGCACTGAGCCTGCCCAACCTTACCTGGTTGTATGCTCCCCGTCGCCCGACCAGTACGGGAAGGAGGAATAACCCGCACCGGGCTATGTAGGCGAACCGGGGACACCATGCGTAAGGCTGGTGCCATGTAAGCCGGCCCGAGGAGACGCACTGGTGGCCTGATGCGTTGGGCCGGCTTCATGACATCCGGCTCAACGCTCAATCTAGCCCGGCCGATACGTGGAGCTGGAATGTACCGAACCGGGCTATGCACGCGTACAGGAGACACCATGCGCTCTACTGCGTAACACGGTGTCTGCCCGTACTCTCGCTCTCCACGGTAAGTACAGGGAGTAGGCGCAGGTCTCCTACCTGACTTCGCCACACTCCCTTTAAGGCCCCCCCCAAGAAATTTTTGGCTAGTGCTCACGGGCTTCCAGCCTTGCCTCTGTGCTGCCTCCTCATATTGCCTCCTCTCGGCTTTAGCTGCCTCCAGCTCTTCACGAGGGCGGCGATATTCTCCCGGTTGTGCCCAAGGACCCCTTCCATCCAGTATCTCCTCCCATGTCCATGAATCCTGTGTAGGTGGATCCTGTTGCCGCTTGACACGCCGCTTGGTCCTAGATTGGTGGGTTTTTCTGTCACGGTCGTCTAAGAGCGAAGGAGACCAAGGCGCAGCGTGTGCAAGAAACATGACTTTATTAATTAAAGTTTCGAACTACAAACAAAAGACGACTCATGAAGTCCACGGTACACCGACCGAAACGGAACAAAAACCCACAACACCCAAAGGAAAACATACAGATAAATATGGCTCCCAATCAGAGATAACGAGCCGACAGCTGACACTCGTTACCTCCGATTGGGAGTCACATGACTACACAAGAACTAACCAAAACCACACACACCCAAATGAACACACCCTATTCCCAACCTAACCAAAACAAACCCCAACAACACGAATACACCCTGGCTCAAATACAAGTCCCGGAGCCAGAGTGTGACAATAGTGGAGGCGTAGGCTCAGGTTTTCTGGGTCTCTATGTTTTTGGTTGGATGGGTTTCTCAATTTCTTTCTTAGGTTTTTGCATTCTTCATCAAACCATTTGTCACTGTTGTTACTTTTCTTCGGTTTTCTGTTTGAGATTTTTAGATTTGATATGGAAGCTGAGAGGTCAAATATATTGTTTAGGTTTTCTACTGCCAAGTTTACACCTTCACTATTACAGTGGAACGTTTTGTCCAGGAAGTTGTCTAAAAGGGATTTAATTTGTTGTTGCCTAATTGTTTTTTAGTAGGTTTCGACACTACTTTCCTTTCATCTATAGCGTTTCTTAATATTATTCAGTTCCTTTGGCTTTGATGCCTCATGATTGAGCATTGCTCTGTTCAAGTAGACTGTGGGCTGACTGTGAACGCTCTGAGAGACTCTGGGTTGAGGTCAGTGATAAAGTAGTCTACAGTACTCTCTCTCTCTCTCTCTCTCTCTCTCTCTCTCTCTCTCTCTCTCTCTCTCTCTCTCTCTCTCTCTCTCTCTCTCTCTCTCTCTCTCTCTCTCTCTCTCTCTCTCTCTCTCTCTCTCTCTCTCTCTCTCTCTCTCTCTTTCCCTCCCTGTCCTTCCTGCTCTTCATCCCACTCCATCTCTATCTCCTCTGGTCCCCACAGGGCCTACAGTCATGTTGGGGAAATACTACACCCTTATCTGACACATTCAATAACACTAACACATTACTGCGATCACTAGGGTCACTGGCTTTACTATGACCACTGTTGAGCTCAACAGCAGAAAGGACTACAACCTTCATAATGCACTTCACCTAACCCATTCAAGTGGAGAGCAATAGAGCTCAACTCGTAGTATCAACAATCTGCTGTGAAACAAAGGCCAATTAAAAACTATAGATCTCTTGGCCAATATCCTGTGTGCGTGTGTGCGTGTGTGTGTGTGGGTGGGTGGGTGGTTGTGTGTGCCTAATGCAATTTATTAGTAGCGTGGCTGGGTGAGGGGACATCTAGATGAGCTGGTGTGATCAGTATTGATCAGTGAGAGCTGAGGGCTAGTGACGTATGTGTGTGTGTGTGAGTGTGTGTGTGAGTGTCTGCGTTTACAGGCAAATAGATCATCTACAGAGAAAAAGGAAGGAATTACAACAATGAACAAACAGGAGATTTCTATATGTTACGCAATATGAAGCCACTATAAGAACATAATTGTTTGTTTAAAGTTGTATTTTTGCTCACCCAGCGTACGGTTAGAAATGCTCTTATTATACTGTATCAGGTCAAGGACATTGTCATTACTGTCCAATTCAGTGTGAAATTACATGCGTCATACATGTCAATCACATGTTCATTGACTCACAGAGCCGAACACTACTAATTAAGGTAAAGATACAATCATTGATTTTATTCTTCAACCACTTTTACACTATTGTATCGTCATATTGGTCTATTTGTATTTTATCTAGTAATTTATGTACCATGATTTATTTACAGGAATCTCTATAGGGATTATAATGGGGAAATGTAAGATCACTAAGGTTCATATTCAGTTTAGAGTGATTATCACATTATTTAGCATATTTATATATTTCCCCTTTCTGTAATACACATGATGTCATGTTCTATTTTTGACACTCAAGGTGCAGGTTGATGGTCACTAGACTTGATACTGAATGTTATGGATTATTCTCATATCTGTTGATAGTGATTGATGCCAGACTAGAGGTACAAGGACCTAGGATACACTTGTTATTCACTGTTGTATTGTATTGATGACATTCTGTGAACACTGTGTGATTCTTTAGCAGCTGATAAAGTCATAGCCTTTTATTTGGGTTTCCTACAAGCCTCTCGGGCTGGTGTTTACAGAACATTTGGTGATGTCTGAAACAAGAAACAAAAATATGTTAATTCATTATGCACTAAAACACCATGTTGTTAACTTTATGAATTATGTTGGAATGTCATGTAATCACTCACAATCTACTACTCTTCCATAGGTCTCGTACTGTAATGCTCTACTATTGGGGAACACTGCCCTCTAATGTCTAAAAAACAGATGTACAACACTAATATGATCATTACAGTAACCAAGTCTATAACGTTTCCATTCATTTTCATTGAAGGTTATGGACACATTATCCAAACTGTCCCGCACAACGATTTCAGAACAAACCGGAATAAAGTAAGTTCTGACCAAGTGTTTATTCCAATTTCCAAATCAAATTGGGTTTTGTATTAGTACATGTTTGGTGCCATTACATACCTTTTCTTTCCGAAGGGCTTTTCCTTCAGAGGAGAGTCTAGAAGAAGATGAGGACATCTATAACCACCTAGAAG
>NW_028158075.1:0-2500 GCF_964263955.1 Coregonus lavaretus
AGTTCAGCTACTAACACAACAATACCTCCCACTCACTGTATTATAGCAGTTAGCTACTAACCCAACAATACCTCCCACTCACTGTATTATAGCAGTTAGCTACTACCACAATACCCACCACAGTTATACATCCCACTCACTGTATTATAGCAGTTAGCTACTAACACAACAATACCTCCCACTCACTGTATTATAGCAGTTAGCTCTACTAACACAACAATACCTCCCACTCACTGTATTATAGCAGTTAGCTACTAACACAACAATACCTCCCACTCACTGTATTATAGCAGTTAGCTACTAACACAACAATACCTCCCACTCACTGTATTATAGCAGTTAGCTACTAACACAACAATACCTCCCACTCACTGTATTATAGCAGTTAGCTACTAACACAACAATACCTCCCACTCACTGTATTATAGCAGTTAGCTACTAACACAACAATACCTCCCACTCACTGTATTATAGCAGTTAGCTACTAACACAACAATACCTCCCACTCACTGTATTATAGCAGTTAGCTACTAACACAACAATACCTCCCACTCACTGTATTATAGCAGTTAGCTACTAACACAACAATACCTCCCACTCACTGGATTATAGCAGTTAGCTACTAACACAACAATACCTCCCACTCACTGTATTATAGCAGTTAGCTACTAACACAACAATACCTCCCACTCACTGTATTATAGCAGTTAGCTACTAACACAACAATACCTCCCACTCACTGTATTATAGCAGTTAGCTACTAACACAACAATACCTCCCACTCACTGTATTATAGCAGTTAGCTACTAACACAACAATACCTCCCACTCACTGTATTATAGCAGTTAGCTACTAACACAACAATACCTCCCACTCACTGTATTATAGCAGTTAGCTACTAACACAACAATACCTCCCACTCACTGTATTATAGCAGTTAGCTACTAACACAACAATACCTCCCACTCACTGGATTATAGCAGTTAGCTACTAACACAACAATACCTCCCACTCACTGTATTATAGCAGTTAGCTACTAACACAACAATACCTCCCACTCACTGTATTATAGCAGTTAGCTACTAACACAACAATACCTCCCACTCACTGTATTATAGCAGTTAGCTACTAACACAACAATACCTCCCACTCACTGGATTATAGCAGTTAGCTACTAACACAACAATACCTCCCACTCACTGGATTATAGCAGTTAGCTACTAACACAACAATACCTCCCACTCACTGTATTATAGCAGTTAGCTACTAACACAACAATACCTCCCACTCACTGTATTATAGCAGTTAGCTACTAACACAACAATACCTCCCACTCACTGGATTATAGCAGTTAGCTACTAACACAACAATACCTCCCACTCACTGGATTATAGCAGTTAGCTACTAACACAACAATACCTCCCACTCACTGTATTATAGCAGTTAGCTACTAACGCACCTCCCACTCACTGTATTATAGCAGTTAGCTACTAACACAACAATACCTCCCACTCACTGGATTATAGCAGTTAGCTACTAACACAACAATACCTCCCACTCACTGTATTATAGCAGTTAGCTACTAACACAACAATACCTCCCACTCACTGGATTATAGCAGTTAGCTACTAACACAACAATACCTCCCACTCACTGTATTATAGCAGTTAGCTACTAACGCAACAATACCTCCCACTCACTGTATTATAGCAGTTAGCTACTAACACAACAATACCTCCCACTCACTGGATTATAGCAGTTAGCTACTAACACAACAATACCTCCCACTCACTGTATTATAGCAGTTAGCTACTAACACAACAATACCTCCCACTCACTGTATTATAGCAGTTAGCTACTAACACAACAATACCTCCCACTCACTGTATTATAGCAGTTAGCTACTAACACAACAATACCTCCCACTCACTGTATTATAGCAGTTAGCTACTAACACAACAATACCTCCCACTCACTGTATTATAGCAGTTAGCTACTAACACAACAATACCTCCCACTCACTGTATTATAGCAGTTAGCTACTAACACAACAATACCTCCCACTCACTGTATTATAGCAGTTAGCTACTAACACAACAATACCTCCCACTCACTGTATTATAGCAGTTAGCTACTAACACAACAATACCTCCCACTCACTGTATTATAGCAGTTAGCTACTAACACAACAATACCTCCCACTCACTGGATTATAGCAGTTAGCTACTAACACAACAATACCTCCCACTCACTGGATTATAGCAGTTAGCTACTAACACAACAATACCTCCCACTCACTGTATTATAGCAGTTAGCTACTAACACAACAATACCTCCCACTCACTGTATTATAGCAGTTAGCTACTAACGCAACAATACCTCCCACTCACTGTATTATAGCAGTTAGCTACTAACACAACAATACCTCCCACTCACTGTATTATAGCAGTTAGCTACTAACACAACAATACCTCCCACTCACTGTATTATAGCAGTTAGC
>NW_028158075.1:7500-12500 GCF_964263955.1 Coregonus lavaretus
TACCTGTAGTAGAGATGTGTATGTAGGCTGACTGACTGTACCTGTAGTAGAGATGTGTATGTAGGCTGGCTGACTGTACCTGTAGTAGAGATGTGTATGTAGGCTGACTGACTGTACCTGTCGTAGAGATGTGTATGTAGGCTGACTGACTGTACCTGTAGTAGAGATGTGTATGTAGGCTGACTGACTGTACCTGTAGTAGAGATGTGTACGTAGGCTGACTGACTGTACCTGTAGTAGAGATGTGTATGTAGGCTGACTGACTGTACCTGTAGTAGAGATGTGTATGTAGGCTGACTGACTGTACCTGTAGTAGAGATGTGTATGTAGGCTGACTGACTGTACCTGTAGTAGAGATGTGTATGTAGGCTGGCTGACTGTACCTGTCGTAGAGATGTGTATGTAGGCTGACTGACTGTACCTGTCGTAGAGATGTGTATGTAGGCTGACTGACTGTACCTGTAGTAGAGATGTGTATGTAGGCTGACTGACTGTACCTGTCGTAGAGATGTGTATGTAGGCTGGCTGTACCTGTAGTAGAGATGTGTATGTAGGCTGACTGTACCTGTAGTAGAGATGTGTATGTAGGCTGACTGACTGTACCTGTAGTAGAGATGTGTATGTAGGCTGGCTGTACCTGTAGTAGAGATGTGTATGTAGGCTGACTGACTGTACCTGTAGTAGAGATGTGTATGTAGGCTGACTGACTGTACCTGTAGTAGAGATGTGTATGTAGGCTGGCTGTACCTGTAGTAGAGATGTGTATGTAGGCTGACTGACTGTACCTGTCGTAGAGATGTGTATGTAGGCTGACTGACTGTACCTGTAGTAGAGATGTGTATGTAGGCTGACTGACTGTACCTGTAGTAGAGATGTGTATGTAGGCTGACTGACTGTACCTGTAGTAGAGATGTGTATGTAGGCTGACTGACTGTACCTGTAGTAGAGATGTGTATGTAGGCTGACTGACTGTACCTGTAGTAGAGATGTGTATGTAGGCTGACTGACTGTACCTGTCGTAGAGATGTGTATGTAGGCTGACTGTACCTGTAGTAGAGATGTGTATGTAGGCTGACTGACTGTACCTGTAGTAGAGATGTGTATGTAGGCTGACTGACTGTACCTGTAGTAGAGATGTGTATGTAGGCTGACTGACTGTACCTGTAGTAGAGATGTGTATGTAGGCTGGCTGACTGTACCTGTAGTAGAGATGTGTATGTAGGCTGACTGACTGTACCTGTAGTAGAGATGTGTATGTAGGCTGGCTGACTGTACCTGTAGTAGAGATGTGTATGTAGGCTGACTGACTGTACCTGTAGTAGAGATGTGTATGTAGGCTGACTGACTGTACCTGTAGTAGAGATGTGTATGTAGGCTGACTGACTGTACCTGTAGTAGAGATGTGTATGTAGGCTGGCTGACTGTACCTGTCGTAGAGATGTGTATGTAGGCTGACTGACTGTACCTGTAGTAGAGATGTGTATGTAGGCTGACTGTACCTGTAGTAGAGATGTGTATGTAGGCTGACTGTACCTGTAGTAGAGATGTGTACGTAGGCTGGCTGACTGTACCTGTAGTAGAGATGTGTATGTAGGCTGACTGACTGTACCTGTAGTAGAGATGTGTATGTAGGCTGACTGACTGTACCTGTAGTAGAGATGTGTACGTAGGCTGACTGACTGTACCTGTCGTAGAGATGTGTATGTAGGCTGACTGACTGTACCTGTAGTAGAGATGTGTACGTAGGCTGGCTGACTGTACCTGTAGTAGAGATGTGTATGTAGGCTGACCTGGCTGACTGTACCTGTCGTAGAGATGTGTATGTAGGCTGACTGACTGTACCTGTAGTAGAGATGTGTACGTAGGCTGACTGACTGTACCTGTCGTAGAGATGAGTATGTAGGCTGACTGTACCTGTAGTAGAGATGTGTATGTAGGCTGACTGACTGTACCTGTAGTAGAGATGTGTATGTAGGCTGACTGACTGTACCTGTAGTAGAGATGTGTATGTAGGCTGACTGTACCTGTAGTAGAGATGTGTATGTAGGCTGACTGACTGTAGAGATGTGTACGTAGGCTGGCTGACTGTACCTGTAGTAGAGATGTGTATGTAGGCTGACTGACTGTACCTGTAGTAGAGATGTGTATGTAGGCTGACTGACTGTACCTGTAGTAGAGATGTGTATGTAGGCTGACTGTACCTGTAGTAGAGATGTGTATGTAGGCTGACTGACTGTACCTGTAGTAGAGATGTGTATGTAGGCTGACTGACTGTACCTGTAGTAGAGATGTGTATGTAGGCTGACTGACTGTACCTGTAGTAGAGATGTGTATGTAGGCTGGCTGACTGTACCTGTCGTAGAGATGTGTATGTAGGCTGACTGTACCTGTAGTAGAGATGTGTATGTAGGCTGACTGACTGTACCTGTAGTAGAGATGTGTATGTAGGCTGACTGACTGTACCTGTAGTAGAGATGTGTATGTAGGCTGACTGACTGTACCTGTAGTAGAGATGTGTATGTAGGCTGACTGACTGTACCTGTAGTAGAGATGTGTATGTAGGCTGACTGACTGTACCTGTAGTAGAGATGTGTATGTAGGCTGACTGACTGTACCTGTAGTAGAGATGTGTATGTAGGCTGACTGACTGTACCTGTCGTAGAGATGTGTATGTAGGCTGACTGTACCTGTAGTAGAGATGTGTATGTAGGCTGACTGACTGTACCTGTAGTAGAGATGTGTATGTAGGCTGACTGACTGTACCTGTCGTAGAGATGTGTATGTAGGCTGACTGACTGTACCTGTAGTAGAGATGTGTATGTAGGCTGACTGACTGTACCTGTAGTAGAGATGTGTATGTAGGCTGGCTGACTGTACCTGTAGTAGAGATGTGTATGTAGGCTGGCTGACTGTACCTGTCGTAGAGATGTGTATGTAGGCTGACTGTACATGTAGTAGAGATGTGTACGTAGGCTGACTGTACCTGTCGTAGAGATGTGTATGTAGGCTGACTGACTGTACCTGTAGTAGAGATGTGTATGTAGGCTGACTGACTGTACCTGTAGTAGAGATGTGTATGTAGGCTGACTGACTGTACCTGTAGTAGAGATGTGTATGTAGGCTGGCTGACTGTACCTGTAGTAGAGATGTGTATGTAGGCTGACTGACTGTACCTGTAGTAGAGATGTGTATGTAGGCTGACTGACTGTACCTGTAGTAGAGATGTGTATGTAGGCTGACTGACTGTACCTGTCGTAGAGATGTGTATGTAGGCTGACTGACTGTACCTGTCGTAGAGATGTGTATGTAGGCTGGCTCGCTGGGCGTACTGTAGCTGTAACTGATCACACTGCAGTTATAGGAGGAGGAGGGCAGCAGGCTGGACACTGTCACCACATGGGACTGAGCTGTTAGAGGCTCCCGAGCCTGCAGAGAGAACAGAGAGAACATACTGCAAGGACAGAACACCACACTGTAGAACAGAGAGAACATACTGCAAGGACAGGACACCACACTGTAGAACAGAGAGAACATACTGCAAGGACAGGACACCACACTGTAGAACAGAGAGAACATACTGCAAGGACAGAACACCACACTGTAGAACAGAGAGAACATACTGCAAGGACAGGACACCACACTGTAGAACAGAGAGAGAACATACTGCAAGGACAGAACACCACACTGTAGAACAGAGAGAGAACATACTAGCTAAATATCTTTATAATTTAATTACAGGTAGTCCTTTTTCTTTTATTCCTGGCTTTATCTAAATATTCCCGCAAACACAATGGACAAACACAATGGACCAAAAAAACATTTTAGTTTCTCCTCATGGCTCAGCCACATAATGCCAGGATATTAGTGCTTTTAGCTTTTGTGTTTGTTTGCTGTAATGTGTAATACAGCAAATATAGTATGGGACCAGGCACAGATGATAGCAGTGCACTACAGTACATAGGGAACAGGGTACCATCACAGATGATAGCAGGGCACTACAGTACATAGGGAACAGGGTGCCATCACAGATGATAGCAGTGCACTACAGTACATAGGGAACAGGGTACCATCACAGATGATAGCAGTGCACTACAGTACATAGGGAACAGGGTACCATTAGAGATGATAGCAGTGCACTACAGTACATAGGGAACAGGGGACCAGGCACAGATGATAGCAGTGCACTACAGTACATAGGGAACAGGGTACCATCACAGATGATAGCAGTGCACTACAGTACATAGGGAACAGGGGACCAGGCACAGATGATAGCAGTGCACTACAGTACATAGGGAACAGGGTACCATCACAGATGATAGCAGTGCACTACAGTACATAGGGAACAGGGTACCATTACAGATGATAGCAGTGCACTACAGTACATAGAGAACAGGGTACCATTACAGATGATAGCAGTGCACTACAGTACATAGGGAACAGGGTACCATCACAGATGATAGCAGTGCACTACAGTACATAGAGAACAGGGTACCATTACAGATGATAGCAGTGCACTACAGTACATAGAGAACAGGGTACCATCACAGTCTGGTAGAGCATATCTTACCTTGACTTCTTTGTTGCTGGTCTTGGTGGGTTTACAGAGCACCTGGTAGAAGTCAACCACTCCCTCCTCGCTCCAGAGCAGAGTCACGGAGGAGTGGGTGGCGTTCACGGCGTACAGGGACCGAGGAGGGGCTGGCTCTGTCACAAACACAACAGGAGAAACGCCTGGGTCAACCTCCGGTCCACAGACACAGGTTGACTGGAGCCCTGCAGTCTGCCCTCACTGTCTTGGCTACTGTTAGACTGAACTACTGAGGCATGCAGAAACGAAGGCAGGCTGTGTCACAATACTAGGTTCACTTCCTCCATTTTCTCAGAAGAGCTGATAGTGACAGTTTGGCTCCATTTGGTATAAACAACAAGTGATGACGTGCTGAAAGCTGGATTGGGTTACCCAGGCTCCTTAACCAATCCTCTTCTCTGGCTACCAACAT
>NW_028158075.1:15000-20212 GCF_964263955.1 Coregonus lavaretus
AGTCAGGTTATAAATGTCTCCTGGAGGCAGGGTCAGACTGGCACTCATCCCATTACGGGGGACCTGCAGGGAGCACAGAGGGAAAACACACACTGTTAGGACAACACTGCACACACCCATCCCATTACGGGGGACCTGCAGGGAGCACAGAGGGAAAACACACACTGTTAGGACAACACTGCACACACCCATCCCATTACGGGGGACCTGCAGGGAGCACAGAGGGAAAACACACACTGTTAGGACAACACTGCACACACCCATCCCATTACGGGGGACCTGCAGGGAGCACAGAGGGAAAACACACACTGTTAGGACAACACTGCACACACCCATCCCATTACGGGGGACCTGCAGGGAGCACAGAGGGAAAACACATACTGTTAGGACAACACTGCACACACCCATATGACAAGATCACAAGGTTTGGCACGGGTCCTCAGATCCTCTAAACGTTCTACAGCTGCACCATCAAGATCATCCTGACTGGCTGCATCACCGCCTGGTACGGCAACTGCTCGGCGTCCGACCGCAAGGTGCTACAAGAGTATTGTGTACAGGCCAGCACATCACTGGGGCTGAGCTCCCTGCCTTCCAGGACCTCAATAGAGGAAGGCCCTAAAAATTGTAAAAGACTCCAACCATCTAAGTCATAGACTGTTCTCTCTGCTACCACATGGCATGTGGTACCGATGCACCAAATCTGGAACCAACAGGACCCTGAACAGCTTCTACCCCCAAGCCATAAGACTGCTAAATAGTTAGTTAAATATTAAACCAAATAGCTAGCCGGACTATCTGCACTGAACCTTTTAGCACTACCTCATTTGACTCATCACATACGTTGCTGCTATTTATTATCTATCCTGTTGCCTAGTCACTTTACCCCTACCTATATGTACATATCTACCTCAATAACCTCGTACCCCTGCACATTGACTCGGTACTGGTACCCCGTGTATATGGCCAAGTTATCGTTGTTCATTGTGTATTTATTCCTCATTATTTATCCATATTTTTCTCTGCATTGTTGGGAAGGGCCCGTAAGCGTTTCACTGTTAGTCTACACCTGTTGTTTACGAAGCATGTGACAAATAACAGTTGATTATATTTTTTGATTGGAGGTGCTGGAGATCGAAGAATATGTTTAAAGTAAATGAAGACTCACCATTTCATCAATCATCATCCCAGAAGTTAACCCTGGTCTGGAGTATCATTAACCCTGGTCGGGAGTATCATTAACCCTGGTCGGGAGTATCATTAACCCTGGTCTGGAGTATCATTAACCCTGGTCTGGAGTATCATTAACCCTGGTCTGGAGTATCATTAACCCTGGCCTGGAGTATCATTAACCCTGGTCTGGAGTATCATTAACCCTGGTCTGGAGTATCATTAACCCTGGTCTGGAGTATCATTAACCCTGGTCTGGAGTATCATTAACCCTGGTCTGGAGTATCATTAACCCTGGTCGGGAGTATCATTAACCCTGGTCGGGAGTATCATTAACCCTGGTCTGGAGTATCATTAACCCTGGTCTGGAGTATCATTAACCCTGGTCGGGAGTATCATTAACCCTGGTCTGGAGTATCATTAACCCTGGTCTGGAGTATCATTAACCCTGGTCTGGAGTATCATTAACCCTGGTCTGGAGTATCATTAACCCTGGTCGGGAGTATCATTAACCCTGGTCTGGAGTATCATTAACCCTGGTCTGGAGTATCATTAACCCTGGTCGGGAGTATGATTAACCCTGATCTGGAATATCATTAACACTGGTCTGGAGTATCATTAACCCTGGTCTGGAGTATCATTAACCCTGGTCTGGAGTATCATTAACCCTGGTCTGGAGTATCATTAACCCTGGTCTGGAGTATCATTAACCCTGGTCTGGAGTATCATTAACCCTGGTCGGGAGTATCATTAACCCTGGTCTGGAGTATCATTAACCCTGGTCGGGAGTATCATTAACCCTGGTCTGGAGTATCATTAACCCTGGTCGGGAGTATCATTAACCCTGGTCTGGAGTATCATTAACCCTGGTCTGGAGTATCATTAACCCTGGTCTGGAGTATCATTAACCCTGGTCTGGAGTATCATTAACCCTGGTCGGGAGTATCATTAACCCTGGTCTGGAGTATCATTAACACTGGTCGGGAGTATCATTAACCCTGGTCTGGAGTATCATTAACCCTGGTCTGGAGTATCATTAACCCTGGTCGGGAGTATCATTAACCCTGGTCGGGAGTATCATTAACCCTGGTCGGGAGTATCATTAACCCTGGTCTGGAGTATCATTAACCCTGGTCGGGAGTATCATTAACCCTGGTCTGGAGTATCATTAACCCTGGTCGGGAGTATCATTAACCCTGGTCGGGAGTATCATTAACCCTGGTCTGGAGTATCATTAACCCTGGTCTGGAGTATCATTAACCCTGGTCTGGAGTATCATTAACCCTGGTCTGGAGTATCATTAACCCTGGTCGGGAGTATCATTAACCCTGGTCGGGAGTATCATTAACCCTGGTCGGGAGTATCATTAACCCTGGTCTGGAGTATCATTAACCCTGGTCGGGAGTATCATTAACCCTGGTCGGGAGTATCATTAACCCTGGTCTGGAGTATCATTAACACTGGTCGGGAGTATCATTAACCCTGGTCTGGAGTATCATTAACACTGGTCGGGAGTATCATTAACCCTGGTCGGGAGTATCATTAACCCTGGTCTGGAGTATCATTAACCCTGGTCGGGAGTATCATTAACCCTGGTCTGGAGTATCATTAACCCTGGTCTGGAGTATCATTAACCCTGGTCTGGAGTATCATTAACCCTGGTCTGGAGTATCATTAACACTGGTCTGGAGTATCATTAACCCTGGTCTGGAGTATCATTAACACTGGTCTGGAGTATCATTAACCCTGGTCGGGAGTATCATTAACCCTGGTCTGGAGTATCATTAACCCTGGTCTGGAGTATCATTAACCCTGGTCTGGAGTATCATTAACCCTGGTCTGGAGTATCATTAACCCTGGTCTGGAGTATCATTAACCCTGGTCTGGAGTATCATTAACCCTGGTCTGGAGTATCATTAACCCTGGTCTGGAGTATCATTAACCCTGGTCGGGAGTATCATTAACCCTGGTCTGGAGTATCATTAACCCTGGTCTGGAGTATCATTAACCCTGGTCTGGAGTATCATTAACCCTGGTCTGGAGTATCATTAACACTGGTCTGGAGTATCCTTAACCCTGGTCTGGAGTATCATTAACCCTGGTCTGGAGTATCATTAACCCTGGTCTGGAGTATCATTAACCCTGGTCTGGAGTATCATTAACACTGGTCGGGAGTATCATTAACCCTGGTCTGGAGTATCATTAACCCTGGTCTGGAGTATCATTAACCCTGGTCTGAAGTATCATTAACCCTGGTCTGGAGTATCATTAACCCTGGTCTGGAGTATCATTAACCCTGGTCTGGAGTATCATTAACACTGGTCGGGAGTATCATTAACCCTGGTCTGGAGTATCATTAACCCTGGTCTGGAGTATCATTAACCCTGGTCTGGAGTATCATTAACCCTGGTCTGGAGTATCATTAACCCTGGTCTGGAGTATCATTAACCCTGGTCTGGAGTATCATTAACCCTGGTCTGGAGTATCATTAACCCTGGTCTGGAGTATCATTAACACTGGTCGGGAGTATCATTAACCCTGGTCTGGAGTATCATTAACCCTGGTCTGGAGTATCATTAACCCTGGTCTGGAGTATCATTAACACTGGTCGGGAGTATCATTAACCCTGGTCTGGAGTATCATTAACCCTGGTCTGGAGTATCATTAACACTGGTCTGGAGTATCATTAACCCTGGTTGGGAGTATCATTAACCCTGGTCTGGAGTATCATTAACCCTGGTCGGGAGTATCATTAACACTGGTCGGGAGTATCATTAACCCTGGTCGGGAGTATCATTAACCCTGGTCTGGAGTATCCTTAACACTGGTCGGGAGTATCATTAACCCTGGTCTGGAGTATCATTAACCCTGGTCTGGAGTATCATTAACCCTGGTCTGGAGTATCATTAACACTGGTCGGGAGTATCATTAACCCTGGTCTGGAGTATCATTAACCCTGGTCTGGAGTATCATTAACCCTGGTCTGGAGTTTCATTAACCCTGGTCTGGAGTATCATTAACCCTGGTCTGGAGTATCATTAACCCTGGTCTGGAGTATCATTAACCCTGGTCTGGAGTATCATTAACCCTGGTCTGGAGTATCATTAACCCTGGTCGGGAATATCATTAACCCTGGTCGGGAGTATCATTCACCCTGGTCGGGAGTATCATTAACCCTGGTCTGGAGTATCCTTAACCCTGGTCTGGAGTATCATTAACCCTGGTCTGGAGTATCATTAACCCTGGTCGGGAGTATCATTAACCCTGGTCGGGAGTATCATTAATCCTGATCGGGAGTATCATTAACCTTTGTCGGGAGTATAATTAACCCTGGTCGGGAGTATCATTAACCCTGGTCTGAAGTATCATTAACCCTGGTCTGGAGTATCATTAACCCTGGTCGGGAGTATCATTAACCCTGGTCTGGAGTATCATTAACCCTGGTCTGGAGTATCATTAACCCTGGTCGGGAGTATCATTAACCCTGGTCTGGAGTATCATTAACACTGGTCGGGAGTATCATTAACCCTGGTCTGGAGTATCATTAACCCTGGTCGGGAGTATCATTAACCCTGGTCTGGAGTATCATTAACCCTGGTCTGGGGTATCATTAACCCTGGTCTGGAGTATCATTAACCCTGGTCTGGGTCTGTGTCTGGGTCTGTAGGTGTTTAGGTCTGGGTCTGGAGGTGTGTAGGTCTGGGTCTGTAGGTTCTGGGTCTGGAGGTGTGTAGGTTCTGGGTCTGTAGGTTCTGGGTCTGGAGGTGTGTAGGTTTTGGGTCTGGAGGTGTGTAGGTCTGGGTCTGGAGGTCTGGGTCTGGAGGTGTGTAGGTCTGGGTCTGGAGGTCTGGGTCTGGAGGTCTGGGTCTGGGTCTGGGTCTGGAGGTGTTTAGGTCTGGGTCTGGAGGTGTGTAGGTCTGGGTCTGTAGGTTCTGGGTCTGGAGGTGTGTAGGTTCTGGGTCTGGAGGTTCTGGGTCTGGAGGTGTGTAGGTTTTGGGTCTGGAGGTGTGTAGGTCTGGGTCTGGAGGTCTGGGTCTGGAGG
>NW_028158074.1:0-5000 GCF_964263955.1 Coregonus lavaretus
GTGCATTATATATGGTAGTGTATTAAATATGGTAGTGTAGTATATAGGTGTATTATATAGGGTAGTGTATTAGATAGGGTAGTGTAGTATATAGGTGTATTATATAGGGTAGTGTATTATATAGGGTAGTGTATTATATAGGTGTATTATATAGGGTAGTGCATTATATAGGGTAGTGTAGTATATACGGTAGTGTATTATATAGGGTAGTGTATTATATAGGTGCATTATATAGGGTAGTGTATTATATAGGTGCATTATATAGGGTAGTGTATTATATAGGGTAGTGTATTATATAGGTGTATTATATAGGGTAGTGTATTATATAGGGTAGTGTATTATATAGGTGTATTATATAGGGTGGTGTATTATATAGGTGTATGATATAGGGTAGTGTATTATATAGGGTAGTGTATAATATAGGGTAGTGTATAATATAGGGTAGTGTATTATATAGGGTAGTGTATTATATAGGTGTAGTAGGTAGTGTAGTGTATATAGTAGTTTAGGTAGTGCATTATATAGGGTAGTGTATTATATAGGGTAGTGTATTATATAGGGTAGTGTATTATATAGGGTAGTGTATTATATAGGGTAGTGTATTATATAAGTGCATTATATAGGGTAGTGTATTATATAGGGTAGTGCATTATATAGGGTAGTGTATTATATAGGGTAGTGTATTATATAGGTGTAGTATATAGGGTAGTGAATTATATAGAGTAGTGTATTATATAGGGTAGTGTATTATATAGGTGCATTATATAGGGTAGTGTATTATATAGGTGCATTATATAGTGTAGTGTATTATATAGGGTAGTGTATTATATAGGTAGTGTATTATGTAGTGTATTATATAACGTAGTGCATTATATAGGGTCGTGTATTATATAGGGTAGTGTATTATATAGAGTAGTGTATTATATAGGGTAGTGTATTATATAGGGTAGTGCATTATATAGGGTAGTGTATTATATAGGTGCAGTATATAGGGTAGTGTATTATATAGGTGTAGTATATAGGGTAGTGTATTATATAGAGTAGTGTATTATATAGGGTAGTGTATTATATAGGGTAGTGTATTATATAGGTGTAGTATATAGGGTAGTGTATTATATAGAGTAGTGTATTATAAAGGGTAGTGTATTATACAGAGTAGTGTATTATATAGGGTAGTGTAATATATAGGATAGTGTATTATATAGAGTGGTGTATTATATAGGGTAGTGTATTATATAGGTGCATTATATAGGGTAGTATATTATATATGGTAGTGTATTAAATATTGTAGTATATTATATAGGGTAGTGTATTATATAGGGTAGTGTATTATATAGGGTAGTGTATTATATAGGTGCATTATATAGGGTAGTGTATTAGATAGGGTAGTGTAGTATATAGGTGTATTATATAGGGTAGTGTATTATATAGGGTAGTGTATTATATAGGTGTATTATATAGGGTAGTGCATTATATAGGGTAGTGTAGTATATAGGGTAGTGTATTATATAGGGTAGTGTATTATATAGGTGCAATATATAGGGTAGTGTATTATATAGGTGCATTATATAGGGTAGTGTATTATATAGGTGTATTATATAGGGTAGTGTATTATATAGGGTAGTGTATTATATAGGTGTATTATATAGGGTAGTGTATTATATAGGTGTATGATATAGGGTAGTGTATTTTATAGGGTAGTGTATTATATAGGGTAGTGTATAATATAGGGTAGTGTATTATATAGGGTAGTGTATTATATAGGTGTAGTATATAGGGTAGTGTATTATATAGGGTAGTGCATTATATAGGGTAGTGTATTATATAGGGTAGTGTATTATATAGGGTAGTGTATTATATAAGTGCATTATATAGGGTAGTGTATTATATAGGGTAGTGCATTATATAGGGTAGTGTATTATATAGGGTAGTGTATTATATAGGTGTAGTATATAGGGTAGTGAATTATATAGAGTAGTGTATTATATAGGGTAGTGTATTATATAGGTGCATTATATAGGGTAGTGTATTATATAGGTGCATTATATAGTGTAGTGTATTATATAGGGTATTGTATTATATAGGTAGTGTATTATGTAGTGTATTATATAACGTAGTGCATTATATAGGGTCGTGTATTATATAGGGTAGTGTATTATATAGAGTAGTGTATTATATAGGGTAGTGCATTATATAGGGTAGTGCATTATATAGGGTAGTGTATTATTTAGGTGTAGTATATAGGGTAGTGTATTATATAGGTGTAGTATATAGGGTCGTGTATTATATAGAGTAGTTTATTATATAGGGTAGTGTATTATATAGGTGTAGTATATAGGGTCGTGTATTATATAGAGTAGTGTATTATAAAGGGTAGTGTATTATACAGAGTAGTGTATTATATAGGGTAGTGCATTTTATAGGGTAGTGTATTATATATGGTAGTGCATTATATAGGGTAGTGTATTATATATGGTAGTGCATTTTATAGGGTAGTGTATTATATATGGTAGTGCATTATATAGAGTAGTGTATTATATAGGTGTAGTATATAGGGTAGTGTATTATATAGGGTAGTGTATTATATAGGGTAGTGCATTATATAGGGTAGTGTATTATATAGGGTAGTGTATTATATAGGGTAGTGCATTATATAGGGTAGTGCATTATATAGGGTAGTGTATTATATATGGTAGTGCATTTTATAGGGTAGTGTATTATATATGGTAGTGCATTATATAGAGTAGTGTATTATATAGGTGTAGTATATAGGGTAGTGTATTATATAGGGTAGTGTATTATATAGGGTAGTGCATTATATAGGGTAGTGTATTATATATGGTAGTGCATTTTATAGAGTAGTGTATTATATAGGGTAATATATTATATAGGGAATAGGGTGCCATTCTGAAAAACATCAAGGTCTCTCTACAGATGCCATTCCATTCCTACTTTCACTTAAAGGACTGAATGACTTCCTGCTGTCACGAATTCCGCCGAGACTGCTCCTCCTCCTTGTTCGGGCAGGCTTCGGCGTTCGTCGTCCCCGGAGTACTAGCTGCTACCGTTTGATGTTCTCTATGTTTGTTTGGTTTTGTCTGGTTGGTGCACCTGTTTCATATCATGTATTGATTATGTCACCTATAAGTTTCCTTTGGTTTTGTTGGTAGTTGTGTGTTGTTGTACGCCTGTCCGTTGGTGTAGGCTTATTGTTTTCTTGTTATTCGTGCTTTACGCACTTTACGCACTGTTTGCGTAATCGCTCGCCTCCTGTTTGTTGAGGCCCGTTGTTTTGTATTTTGCCTCTGTGACTATTAAAGTCGGATCGACTAAGCTTCTGTGTCCTGCGCCTGACTCCAACACCACATCCACATTAGCCATTGACAGAACAACACACCATACAATGGAGTCAGCAGGAGCAGCGGCTGCGACCGAGTCGCTGGAGGATCGGGTCAGCTGCCAGGACGCCAGGATCCAGCAACTCGGCTCCGCCATGCAGGAGGTGATGAACACCCTGCGCCGATGGGAAAGGGGAGGTGTGACCACACCTCCTCCTACATTACCACCACCATCGGCCAGTCCCACCAGACCAGCTCCGGAATCCAGTGGGATTCGGCTCTCGCTCCCGCTCCCGCTCTCCGAGCCGAGCCCAATGGAGCTCGGGGGTGCTTGCGCTAGAGAGAGAAGGAGAGAGAACCCGAGGGGGGCCGTCCCCTGCACCAGCTGTGGCCGTGGAGGACACACTGCGGCTAGGTGCTGGGGAGGGTCTCCAGGGAATCGGGGCAACAGGTCGCGCACTGGGGAGTCATTTCAGGTGAGTAGGCGCCCCACTCACCCAGAGCTCTCTGTTGTTCACTTGTGTATACCTGTGGTATTTCCTCAGGTTGCATCTCATTCCCAGCATAAGGCGCTAGTCGATTCAGGCGCTGCTGGCAATTTTATTGATCGGAAATTTTGTTCTAAGTTAGGGATTCCCCTCCTGCCCGTTGATGGACCCTTTCCTGTCCATGCCCTAGATAGCCGCCCGTTGGGATCTGGGTTGATTAGGGAGGTCACAGCGCCACTAAAGATGAAGACGCAGGGGGGTCATGAGGAGATTATTCAGTTGTACCTAATTGACTCTCCTGCATATCCCGTGGTGCTGGGGCTTCCTTGGTTAATCACCCATGACCCCACCATTTCGTGGCAACAGAGGGCTCTCAAGGAATGGTCTGGCCAGTGTGTTGGACGATGTTTAGGTGTTTCCGTTGGGGCGACCACGGTGGAGAGTCCAAACCAAGTGCCCGCAATGTACATTCCCCCCGAGTATGAGGATTTGGCACTCGTGTTCAGCAAGACGAGGGCGACGCGATTGCCACCTCATAGGCAGGGAGATTGTGCAATAAACCTCCAGACAGGCGCGGCACTTCCGCGGAGCCATGTGTATCCTCTGTCTCAAGAGGAGACGGCGGCTATGGAGACATACATAGCTGAGTCCCTGAGACAGGGATACATACGGCCCTCCACTTCCCCTGCGTCCTCAAGCTTCTTTTTTGTGAAGAAGAAGGATGGAGGTTTGCGCCCGTGTATTGATTATCGTAGTCTCAATCAGATTACTGTGAAATACAGTTACCCTCTTCCTCTGATTGCGAGTATGACTGAATCATTACGTGGAGCGCGGTTCTTCACAAAACTGGATCTCAGGAGCGCTTATAACTTGGTGTGCATTAGGGAGGGAGATGAATGGAAGACGGCATTTAGGACCACCTCAGGTCATTATGAGTATCTTGTCATGCCATACGGGTTAATGAATGCTCCTTCAGTCTTCCAATCATTTGTGGACGAGATCTTCCGGGACCTGCATGGGCAGGGAGTGGTGGTGTACATTGACGACATCCTAGTGTACTCTGCTACACGAGCCGAGCATGTAGCCCTGGTGCGCCGAGTGTTGGGTAGGCTGTTGGAGCATGACTTGTATGTCAAGGCAGAGAAATGTCTGTTTTTCCAGGAGTCCATCTCCT
>NW_028158074.1:10000-22500 GCF_964263955.1 Coregonus lavaretus
GGGAGAAGGATTTAGCAGAAGGGAGAGATGATAGGATAGAAGAGGAGAGAGTAGTGGGAGAGAGTGAAGATTGCAACGGCGCATGGCCATCTGGGTAGGGGCTGAGTGGTTAAGGTTGGAGGAAAGGGAGACAGAAAAGGAAACAAAGTAGTGATCAGAGACCTGGAGGGGGGCTGACTTGGCCGCCGCTGAGAAAACAGGGGAGACTGAATTACTAACACTAATTGCTAATTGCAGAGGTGAATGGGGCGGCAGGTAGCTTAGTAGTTAAGAGCATTGTGCCAGTAACCGAAAGGTTGCTGGTTCTAATCCCCGAGCCGACTAGGTGAAAAATCTGTCGATGTGCCCTTGAGCAAGGCACTTAACCCTAATTGCTCCTGTAAGTCGCTCTGGATAAGAGCGTCTGCTAAATGACTAAAATGTAAATGTAAAGAGCACACCTCCCGGTACTAATTGCTGGAGAATCCACTCCCCCTCCATTACAGCCATTGATTACCTAAATAACAACAGTCACAAATTGCCTTGATCCTCGTTGATGTGTCAACAATCGGCTGCAAGTTATGAGCAGTCAGCAGTTCACACACCAAGTAGGCTACTGGGAAGACAGGCAGCACTTAATGTGGATGGCCCTTAGCTAGCAATAAGACAGCACTAGACGACAACAGATTAAGACAAAAATTATACTTATCACTCCTGGAGATATCAGGAGTCCTCTAGCTATAGATGAGGGTAAATGCAGACGGATTCTTTCCTTCGCAATGACTTCTTATATTGGCTTAGGATCTGTTGGTACATGAGAAAGTTTATTTCTTGCAGTTGAACATTCTTACTCAAACCATTTTTCCTCTGGTAGGTTTTTATTTTTTGATGTTCATTTTTTAGACTAGATTTTAATTTAATTTAGATTTTTTTAGCCAGTTTGATGAATATGTCGGTCAATTTATCAGTTGCTAAATTAATAACATCTTCGTCTTCTTTACATTTGGTAAAAATAAAACTGGTATGAAGTTTTCAGTATCAATGCTGTTTAATGCTGCCTCATATTCAACATGGCTAGTTTTTGTCCACTTGTAAGGAGGGGCTAGAGTTTAGGTTCTGGTTTTACATTTCTGGGCAGTGGAATGTCTCTCTCTCACTCTGTCTCTCTCTCTCTCTCTGTCTCTCTCTGTCTCTCTCTCTCTCTCTCTCTCTCTCTCTCTCTCCCTCTCTCCCTCTCTCTCTCTCTCTCTCTCTCCCTCTCTCCCTCTCTCCCTCTCTCTCTCTCTCTCTCTCTCTCTCTCTCTCTCTCTCTCTCTCTCTCTCTCTCTCTCTCTCTCTCTCTCTCTCTCTCTCTCTCTCTCTCTCTCTCTCTCTCTATCTCTCTCTATCCCTCTCTCTCTCTCTCTCTCTCTCTCTCTCTCTCTCTCTCTCCCTGTCCATGTGACAGTAGGTAGCTAGCGGTCCCAGATAAGGAGCGAGACACACACACACACAAACACACACATACACGGCATGTCTCCCAGCCAGCTCAGAGAGAAAGAAGGCTGCCATTGTCACCGTGGCAATATCAGAACTAATTGGAGAGTGGGTAGAATCAGAACCCGTGGGTGTCGGCTTAATCCGCCACGATGCCGCCTGCAGCGCTCCTGGACGACTTGAAAAACCCAACAACACAGAGGGTGCGCCCCAAATGGCACCCTATTCCCTATGCAGTGCACTACGGGCTCTGTTAAAAAGTAGTGCACTATATAGGGAATAGGGTGCCATTTGGAACATAATCAGATACAGAGATCTCTTGCTGCCTCAGTGCTGCTGCAGAGAGACTTCCCAGCCACAAAGAGAGAGACATTGTGATCAGGTAAAAAGAGGCCTGTCATATATGTCTCCACCACAGAGACACAAAGACCAGAGAAAAAGAGGATAAAACCTCAAAAGCTCGATGGTGTTCTCCAGTCTAAATATACTCAGTCAGACAAGCATGCCTTCATGGAGTTACCTCTAACTCTGCCTCTACCTTCACCACTAACTCTGCCTCTACCTTCACCTCTAACTCTGCCTCTACCTTCACCTCTAACTCTGCCTCTACCTTCACCTCTAACTCTGCCTCTACCTTCACCACTAACTCTGCCTCTACCTTTACCACTAACTCTGCCTCTACCTTCACCTCTAACTCTACCTCTACCTTCACCTCTAACTCTGCCTCTACCTTTACCTCTAACTCTGCCTCTACCTTTACCTCTAACTCTGCCTCTACCTTTACCTCTAACTCTGCCTCTACCTTCACCTCTAACTCTGCCTCTACCTTCACCTCTAACTCTGCCTCTACCTTCACCTCTAACTCTGCCTCTACCTTCACCTCTAACTCTGCCTCTACCTTTACCTCTAACTCTGCCTCTACCTTTACCTCTAACTCTGCCTCTACCTTCACCACTAACTCTGCCTCTACCTTCACCACTAACTCTGCCGCTACCTTTACCACTAACTCTGCCTCTACCTTCACCTCTAACTCTGCCTCTACCTTCACCTCTAACTCTGCCTCTACCTTCACCTCTAACTCTGCCTCTACCTTTACCTCTAACTCTGCCTCTACCTTCACCACTAACTCTGCCTCTACCTTTACCTCTAACTCTGCCTCTACCTTCACCACTAACTCTTCCTCTACCTTCACCACTAACTCTGCCGCTACCTTTACCACTAACTCTGCCTCTACCTTCACCTCTAACTCTGCCTCTACCTTCACCTCTAACTCTGCCTCTACCTTCACCTCTAACTCTGCCTCTACCTTCACCTCTAACTCTGCCTCTATCTTCACCTCTAACTCTGCCTCTACCTTCACCTCTAACTCTGCCTCTACCTTCACCTCTAACTCTGCCTCTACCTTCACCTCTAACTCTGCCTCTACCTTTACCTCTAACTCTGCCTCTACCTTCACCTCTAACTCTGCCTCTACCTTTACCACTAACTCTGCCTCTACCTTCACCTCTAACTCTGCCTCTATCCTCACCTCTAACTCTGCCTCTACCTTTACCTCTAACTCTGCCTCTACCTTCACCTCTAGCTCTGCCTCTACCTTTACCTCTGCCTCTACCTTCACCTCTAACTCTGCCTCTACCTTCACCTCTAACTCTGCCTCTATCTTCACCTCTAACTCTGCCTCTACCTTTACCTCTAACTCTGCCTCTACCTTTACCTCTAACTCTGCCTCTACCTTCACCTCTAACTCTGCCTCTACCTTTACCTCTAACTCTGCCTCTACCTTCACCTCTAGCTCTGCCTCTACCTTTACCTCTGCCTCTACCTTCACCTCTAACTCTGCCTCTACCTTCACCTCTAACTCTGCCTCTACCTTTACCTCTAACTCTGCCTCTACCTTCACCTCTAGCTCTGCCTCTACCTTTACCTCTGCCTCTACCTTCACCTCTAACTCTGCCTCTACCTTCACCACTAACTCTGCCTCTACCTTTACCTCTAACTCTGCCTCTACCTTTACCTCTAACTCTGCCTCTACCTTCACCTCTAACTCTGCCTCTACCTTTACCTCTAACTCTGCCTCTACCTTTACCTCTAACTCTGCCTCTACCTTCACCTCTAACTCTGCCTCTACCTTTACCTCTAACTCTGCCTCTACCTTCACCTCTAACTCTGCCTCTACCTTCACCTCTAACTCTGCCTCTACCTTCACCTCTAACTCTGCCTCTACCTTTACCTCTAACTCTGCCTCTACCTTCACCTCTAACTCTGCCTCTACCTTTACCTCTAACTCTGCCTCTACCTTCACCTCTAACTCTGCCTCTACCTTCACCTCTAACTCTGCCTCTACCTTTACCTCTAACTCTGCCTCTACCTTTACCTCTAACTCTGCCTCTACCTTCACCTCTAACTCTGCCTCTACCTTTACCTCTAACTCTGCCTCTACCTTCACCTCTAGCTCTGCCTCTACCTTTACCTCTGCCTCTACCTTCACCTCTAACTCTGCCTCTACTTTCACCTCTAACTCTGCCTCTACCTTCACCTCTAACTCTGCCTCTACCTTCACCTCTAACTCTGCCTCTACCTTGCCATGTCTCTCTCACTGCCTCTCCCTCTCCCTCTCCCTCTACCTGTAGCCTACTGAGTAGAGAGGAAGCAGGCTGGGAAGCAGACCTGGCTCAGAGTGGAGGTGGGGGTGGCGAGGAGAGGAGAGGAGGAAGGAGGAGGGGAGGGAGGACACCTGTCTGTGTCTGTCAGAGGGGGGGGCAGTGTCAGGTTCTCTCCTCCACCCCCCCACACTCCTCTACCTGACACGGTGCCACCAGTTATGTGCCCTGCAGCAGTTTAGTCTGTTACAGAGAAGAGAGAGAGAGAGAGAGAGAGAGAGAGAGAGAGAGAGAGAGAGAGAGAGAGAGAGACAGAGAGACAGAGAGACAGAGAGACAGAGAGAGAGAGAGAGAGACATAGAGAGAGAGAGAGATTTGTGACCTGTTGCCACAAGAAAAGGGCAACCAGTGAAGAACAAACACCATTGTAAATACAACCCATATTTATGTTTATTTATTTTCCCATTTGTACTTTAACTATTTGCACATTGTTACAACACTGTATATATACATAATATGACATTTGAAATGTCTTTATTCTTTTGAAACTTCTGAGTGTAATGTTTACTGTTAATATTTATTGTTTATTTCACTTTTGTTTACTATCTACTTCACTTCCTTTGGCAATGTTAACACACGTTTCCCATGCCAATAAAGCCCTTAAATTGAAATTGAATTGAAATTGAAATTGAATTGAAATTGAATTGAGAGAGAGAGAGAGAGAGAGACATATAGAGAGAGAGAGAGAGACAGAGAGAGAGCGAGAGAGACAGAGAGAGAGAGAGAGCGAGCGAGAGAAGGAGAGAGCGAGCGAGAGAAGGAGAGAGCGAGAGGCCAAAGCAGTAACTGACATGTCCTTTTAAAAGCTAGAAGAGGAATACGAAGAAGAAGGAAGAACATAACCCTAGAAAGACTAACCCCAGTTCCTCTTTCGCTCTTCAAAAGGACCACGATGGAACTAAGCTTTATTGTGTTGTCCTTGATGATTTTCTTACATTGTATCTGGAGGCGTCACCGGCTGGAGCTTCCTTATGTATGTATTTTACAAAATGTCAAATAAATTCAATCAATCAATCAATTCTAGAACAACCCTCAACCATGCTGTCATGGTGTTGTGAGCTCACAATGCTGTCGCTGACACAATACATGAGGTGTGTTGTTGTTAGGGGACTTATTTACCTCGTCCTCGTCCTCGTCCTCGTCCTCCTCCTCGTCCTCCGCTGAATGTCCCCCCCCACCCCCACCCCGTCGGTGGATAGAGCTGCCATGCTACATGCCTGGCTGGCCTCCACAGACAACAGTAAAGGCTCTCCCTGGTACCACACCTTTCTAAGACCTACAACACTGTGAACAGTTGGTCCCCTCCTGTAGCTCGGTTGGTTAGAGCATGGCGCTTGCAACGCCAGGGTTGTTGGTACGTTTCCCACGGGGGGGGGGCAGTATGAAAAATGTATGCACTCACTTAACTGTAAGTCGCTCTGGATAAGAGCGTCTGCTAAAATGACTAAAATGTCAAATGTAAACAGGGCACAGAGCAGTCATTACATTTACATTTTACATTTTAGTCATTTAGCAGACGCTCTTATCCAGAGCGACTTACAGGAGCAATTAGGGTTAAGTGCCTTGCTCAAGGGCACATTTACGTCATTTAGCAGACGCTCTTATCCAGAGCGACTTACAAATTGGTGCATTCACCCTATAGCCAGTGGGATAACCACTTTACAATTTTCTTTTTTTTTTCTTTTTTTTTTTCTTTTTTTTTTGGGGGGGTGGGTAGAAGGATTAATTTATCCTATCCCAGGTATTCCTTAAAGAGGTGGGGTTTCAAATGTCTCCGGAAGGTGGTGAGTGACTCCGCTGTCCTGGCGTCGTGAGGGAGCTTGTTCCACCATTGGGGTGCCAGAGCAGCGAACAGTTTTGACTGGGCTGAGCGGGAACTATGCTTCCGCAGAGGAAGGGGAGCCAGCAGGCCAGAGGTGGATGAACGCAATGCCCTCGTTTGGGTGTAGGGACTGATCAGAGCCTGAAGGTACGGAGGTGCCGTTCCCCTCACTGTTCCATAGGCAAGCACCATGGTCTTGTAACGGATGCGAGCTTCAACTGGAAGCCAGTGGAGTGTGCGGAGGAGGGGGGTGACGTGAGAGAACTTGGGAAGGTTGAACACCAGACGGGCTGCGGCATTCTGGATGAGTTGTAGGGGTTTAATGGCACAGGCAGGGAGGCCAGCCAACAGCGAGTTGCAGTAATTAGGACCTGTGCCTGGATTAGGACCTGTGCCGCTTCCTGTGTAAGGCAGGGTCGTACTCTCCGAATGTTGTAGAGCATGAACCTGCAGGATCGGGTCACCGCCTTGATGTTAGCGGAGAACGACAGGGTGTTGTCCAGGGTCACGCCAAGGCTCTTCGCACTCTGGGAGGAGGACACAACGGAGTTGTCAACCGTGATGGCGAGATCATGGAACGGGCAGTCCTTCCCCGGGAGGAAGAGCAGCTCCGTCTTGCCAGGGTTCAGCTTGAGGTGGTGATCCGTCATCCATACTGATATGTCTGCCAGACATGCAGGGATGCGATTCGCCACCTGGTTATCAGAAGGGGGAAAGGAGAAGATTAGTTGTGTATCGTCAGCGTAGCAATGATAGGAGAGGCCATGTGAGGATATGACAGAGCCAAGTGACTTGGTGTATAGGGAGAATAGGAGAGAGTCATCATGATACAGTACACACATTATCTGTATTTCAGCTACTACTGGGTTATTACAAATATAGCAATATAGTATTATAGAAGTATAGGAATATATAGCAATATATACAGTTTAGTAATATAGCAACATAGTAAATAAGTAATATACCAATATAGTATATATATATTTGTCATTTTAGCAGACGCTCTTATCCAGAGCAACTTACATGGGCAATTAGGGTTAAGTGCCTTGCTTAAGTTCACATCGGCAGATTTTCCACCTAGTCGGCTCGGGGATTAGAACCAGCGACCTTTCGGTTACTGGCACAACGCTCTTAACCACTAAGCTACCTGCCGCCCTATAGTACGTTAAAGGAATGGAAAACATGTTGTGGTTGAGATGTGTCTTTTCTGGTCACAATCAAATCCAGCATTCAGCATTCTTTCTATTAGCCTACTGTCTGTTTATCTTTTAACATAGTCTTTACAACGGCTTTGAACAGCCTTGATAGTGCTGGTCATTGTCTTCATGCCTTTTATTCTGTTAAACCACAGCAGTTATTGTCTCCATGATTAATACAGCCTTTTATTCTGTTAAACCACAGCAGTTATTGTCTCCATGATTAATACTGCCTTTTATTCTGTTAAACCACAGCAGCAGCTCAATATAAACTGTTTCCCTCTGATTAGAGAGAACTAACGCTGACACGCACACACACACACACACACACACACACACAGCCTGCTCCCTCTCTAGCTCACTCCAATCACCAGAGATCTCCATAAAACCGTACCAGATCCAGCAGTAATCCAGTTACAGAAGTGGTGTGGACTGGCACCTGCAGCTTTGTGGGCTTTTATTAAGCTTTATAACCACAGCACTACACTTTATATTACAACGAAAGGACATAGAGGCCCAAGGGTCTGGAGTTGCTCTTGGCATTCTTTCTCTTGTTGTCGTCTGCACTGATTGGTAGATGGAGGGATATGCAGGGCCTGAGGTTGCAGTTGTTCTCCCGTTGTCTTTTAAATCGTATTTAACCGGGCAAGTCAGTTAAGAACAAATTCTTATTTACAATGACGGCCCTACCCCCCCCCGGCCAAACCCGGACGACGCTGGGCCAATTGTGCTCCTCCCTGCAGGACTCCCAATCACGGCCGGATTATGATACAGCCTGGAATCGAACCAGGGGCTGTATCGACGCCTCTAGCACTGAGATGCAGTGCCTTAGACCGCTGCGCCACTCGGTCTGTAGTGACGCCTCTAGCACTGAGATGCAGTGCCTTAGACCGCTGCGCCACTCGGTCTGTAGTGACGCCTCTAGCACTGAGATGCAGTGCCTTAGACCGCTGCGCCACTCGGCCTGTAGTGACGCCTCTAGCACTGAGATGCAGTGCCTTAGACCGCTGCGCCACTCGGCCTGTAGTGACGCCTCTAGCACTGAGATGCAGTGCCTTAGACCGCTGCGCCACTCGGTCTGTAGTGACGCCTCTAGCACTGAGATGCAGTGCCTTAGACCGCTGCGCCACTCGGTCTGTAGTGACGCCTCTAGCACTGAGATGCAGTGCCTTAGACCGCTGCGCCACTCGGCCTGTAGTGACGCCTCTAGCACTGAGATGCAGTGCCTTAGACCGCTGCGCCACTCGGCCTGTAGTGACGCCTCTAGCACTGAGATGCAGTGCCTTAGACCGCTGCGCCACTCGGCCTGTAGTGACGCCTCTAGCACTGAGATGCAGTGCCTTAGACCGCTGCGCCACTCGGCCTGTAGTGACGCCTCTAGCACTGAGATGCAGTGCCTTAGACCGCTGCGCCACTCGGCCTGTAGTGACGCCTCTAGCACTGAGATGCAGTGCCTTAGACCGCTGCGCCACTCGGCCACTCGCTGCGCCACTCTTACGTCAGATAGAGCAACTTTCCTCTGCACTGATCGTTAGATTGAGGGACTAGCGTCTTATACGAGTGACCCCACCTGTCGAAAGACAATGGCCTCTATCCCAGACCCTAACTCTGTTGTTACGTGACCCCACCTGTCGAAAGACAATGGCCTCTATCCCAGACCCTAACTCTGTTGTTATGTGTTCTTAGATAAAGGTTTATTTTGGAGAGGCAGGTGGGTTTCGTCTTGTTGCTAAGGCTTAAGAAACTGACAACGAGGAATCTGAGTTTGGGTGAGAGAATAGAATAGAGGTCAGCTAACAGTCAATGACCAGAGAAGAGACTAGCTGGAATTAGACACTTCAGGCTGCACCCTATTCCCTATGTAGTGCACTAATCTTGATCAAAAGTAGTGCACTATATAGGGATTAGTGTGATCGAACGTAGTGCACTATATAATGAATAGGGTACCATTTGGGACGCTGCCACAGTTTAACGACTTCTTCAACACTGTGACTGGACTCTGTTTTAATCTCAGCAGCCAAAACCAAACTTTGTGTGCTTACTAGGTTGGCCAGCTATATTTCCTCTGTCATACTAGGTTGGCCAGCTATATTTCCTCTGTCATACTAGGTTGGCCAGCTATATTTCCTCTGTCATACTAGGTTGGCCAGCTATATTTCCTCTGTCACACTAGGTTGGCCAGCTATATTTCCTCTGTCATACTAGGTTGGCCAGCTATATTTCCTCTGTCACACTGGGTTGGCCAGCTATATTTCCTCTGTCACACTGGGTTAGCCAGCCACATTTCCTCTAATGACTAATGTGTATGTATTATCCTTGTTTCTCTTGGACTAAACATGTTTCTCTTCTCCGTGTTTCTTCCCAGATATGACTTCATAGAGATTCGAGATGGGAACAATGAGAATGCGGACCTGTTGGGTAAACACTGCAGCAACATCGCCCCTCCTGCCATCATTTCCTCCGGCCCCGTGCTCCACATCAAGTTCGTCTCTGACTACGCTCACCAGGGAGCTGGCTTCTCACTGCGATATGAGATCTTCAAGACTGGTGAGGCCGATATGCATAAAGACACAACATTTATATAATACTACACAAACCATTGGGACAAATCAAATCCATTAGAAAGACATTAGAAAGGAATTAGACACTTCAGTCGAGCTATTGGTGATACATACATTTAGGAACAGTTTTCCCGGACACAGATTAAGCCTAGGACTGAAAAGTACTTTCAATTGGAGATATTCCGACACTGAGAGACATAGCTAGCTAGACAACTACTGTAAGTCGGGACAAATCACATTTAAGATGTATTTTCTGTTGATAGTCCATGTATTACATCCTCAATGCTTGTTTTCAGGTTTTGTGAAGGTTCTTTACTAAACTCTCACAGACATTAAATAGGATTTACAATGGTATCTTTTGTAGGACAGGTTAAACGCGGCCTGAAAATGTCATCCTGGCACGTTTTTTGCAAAAAGGTAAAATTTCACAGTAGCTGACGTTTTTCTCAATACATTGCAGTGAATTGGAAAAGATGAGTGTCACATGGTTGATATTTATGTCAATACATTGCAGTCAGTGTGAAAAGATAAGCATGAACCGATTTAATCTTGTGTCAATAAATTGCAGTCAATGGGAAAAGATGGGTTGAGCTGGAAGTTGATATGAACTAGGGTTAGGGATAGGGATGAAGCTAGGGTTAGGGATAGGGATGAAGCTAGGGTTAGGGATAGGGATGAAGCTAGGGTTAGGGTTAGGCTTGAAGCTAGGGTTAGGGATAGGGTTGAAGCTAGGGTTAGGGATAGGGTTGAAGCTAGGGTTAGGGATAGGGTTGAAGATATGGTTAGGGATAGGGTTGAAGCTAGGGTTAGGGATAGGGTTGAAGCTAGGGTTAGGGATAGGGTTGAAGCTAAGGTTAGGGATAGGGTTGAAGATAGGGTTAGGGATAGGGTTGAGGTTTAGGGTTTAACCAGGATGATATATGAAGCTAGGGTTAGGGATAGGGTTGAAGATAGGGTTAGGGATAGGGTTGAAGATAGGGTTAGGGATAGGGTTGAAGATAGGGTTAGGGATAGGGTTGAAGATAGGGTTAGGGATAGGGTTGGAGATAGGGTTAGGGATAGGGTTGAAGCTAGGGTTAGGGATAGGGTTGAAGCTAGGGTTAGGGATAGGGTTGAAGCTAGGGTTAGGGATAGGGTTGGAGATAGGGTTAGGGATAGGGTTGAAGCTAGGGTTAGGGATAGGGTTGAAGCTAGGGTTAGGGATAGGGTTGAGGTTTAGGGTTTAACCAGGATGATACAGTGGGGGAAAAAAGTATTTAGTCAGCCACCAATTGTGCAAGTTCTCCCACTTAAAAAGATGAGAGAGGCCTGCAATTTTCATCATAGGTACACGTCAACTATTGTCACGCCCTGGTTCTGGGGACAATGTTATGTTGAGCCAGGGTGTGTAATTCTATGTTTGATTTTTCTATGTTGGTCTGAGTGACTCCCAATCAGAGGCAACGAGTGTCAGCTGGGTGTCTCTGATTGGGAGCCATATTTAACTGTCTGTCTTTCACGTTGTGTTTGTGGTTTCTTGTTCGTGTTGGTGTGTGTTTAACCATAGACGTCACGTTTTTCGTTTGTTGTTTTGATCGTGTGATCATTTAATAAATATAATATGTTCACCCGCAACGCTGCGCCTTGGTCTCTCCATGACGATCGTGACAGAAGAAACCACCTAAACCAGACCAAGCAGCGTGTCCAGGAGCCATCGCTGGCAGATCTCCGTGGCAGCCTCGACTGGGTCAAGCCTAGTGAGGAGCAGAGAGGGTGGACTTGGGACCAGTTGAGGAGGAGCTTCAACTGGGTCAAGCCCATTGAGGAGCTGAATGGCGAGAGTTGGAGACAGAGGAGCGAGAGTTGGGCGAGAACGATGGAGGCCTGGCCCACGGGGAGGAGAGACCCCCAGAAATTTTTTAGGGGGGGGCTCACGACGTCGGGGCAGCAGGAGGCCGCGATAGAGCGGTCCAGCGGGTTGGCAGAGGAGGCCGCCAGGTTACGGGAGTCACTGGCCACCAGGGGGAAGGAGGTTGTAGAGGCACGGCGAGAGGTACTGAAGTGTGTTGCCAGTCCGGTCCGGCCTGTTCCTGATCCTCAAGTAGGGCCAGTGGTTTGTGTTCCCAGTACGGTCCGGCCTGTTCCTGCCACTCCCACCAAGTCAGTGGTGCGTTTCGTCAGCCCGGCGCGGCCCGTTCCTGCTCCCCGCCCCAAGTCAGTGGTGCGCGTCGTCAGCCCGGTCCGGCCCATTCCTGCTCCCCGCACCAAGTCAGTGGTGCGCGTCGTCAGCCCGGTCCGGCCCATTCCTGCTCCCCGCACCAAGTCAGGGGTGCGCGTCGTCAGCCCGGTCTGGCCCATTCCTGCTCCCCGCACCAAGTCAGTGGTGCGCGTCGTCAGCCCGGTCCGGCCCATTCCTGCTCCCCGCACCAAGTCAGTGGTAAGCGTTGTCAGCCCGGTCCGGCCCATTCCTGCTCCCCGCACCAAGTCAGTGGTGCGCGTCGTCAGCCCGGTCCGGCCCTTTCCTGCTCCCCGCACCAAGTTAGGGGTGCGCTTCGTCAGCCCGGTCCGGTCCATTCCTGCTCCCCGCACCAAGGCAGGGGTGCGCTTCGTCAGCCCGGCTCGGCCCGTTCCTGCTCCCCGCACCAAGTCAGTGGTGTGCTTCGTCAGCCCAGTCCGGCCTGTCCCTGCTCCACGCACCAAGCCTACGGTGTGCGTCGTCAGCCTGGTAAGGCCCGTTCCTCCTCCACGCACCAAGCCAGGGGTGCGCGTCGTCAGTCCAGCACAACCCGTGCCTGGGTCATGTCCGGAGCCGGATCCGCCGCCTAGG
>NW_028158073.1:0-1000 GCF_964263955.1 Coregonus lavaretus
ATCATCTTTGCCTCTCTCAATGTTCAAAGCAACATCGCTCATGTCGCTGTGACATTTCCCAGCCTGTCGCGACAGTCCATGGACAGCGAGAACGACCAAAAAGGACGCTATTTCTCCTAACCAAGGATCTCGCCTGCGAGCCGGACCCAAAGACATAACGTGCGGACCTACCAGAGCGCTCTCGAAACCGAAGCCCATGCAGAATACCACGCCTGAGAGTGACTATAACCTATACGTCAAATCTAGATTTCGGTGGGATATTTTATGGAATCATATTTTTCTAAAATAGTGTATTGTATTTATGTAATCTTTGATGCCTGCATGTAACATAGCCTAATGGTTTATATATTCTTATTAGTGATAGCTATTGAATACACATCGCTTTTATGGTCGTGCACTTCTAAGTTTGGATCATAAAGCTGCTTGATGGCAATAAAAGTAACGATTCGATTTACTTCGGAATTATATGTAGCCTATTGTAGCCTTTAGTAGCCTAGGCTATTGCTGTAGCGTAATTATGGTCTACACTCTGGGTCAGCTCTTGTTTTTTATAACCAACCCCCTTCTTAATAATGATGAGACTAAGTGTTTGATGCTGCAACTGTTATAATTTCACCTCTATTAGTTTATTAAAGAGCGCATTATTTTCATCAGATAATCTGGATACAGGAGGCAGAACGCCTGCGCTGGACAGCCGGCTGGTCTCATCCTTCCTGGAGTAGGATTGGCTTCCGTGTCGCATGGATAAGAGGGTAGGATAGCTGTTTACTCTATTCTACTACATACTTTACACTCACTCATCATTTGTAATATCACGGCACTGCGTATCCTTCTCTCCAGATAATAATCTTGCTAGTTTGGTTAATATGTAGCATTTTGCCTCTTTGCTCGGTCCTTACGTTTTGACGTAGCGCCCCTCGCTGCCTGTCTCGCCTCCCTTCCTATCCTCCCTCGCGTAGGCCACAGCTCCCAGCTATACAGGGCCAATGAAGGCAGCAGC
>NW_028158072.1:2500-27809 GCF_964263955.1 Coregonus lavaretus
AGACTTGATCCCTGAAAACCAGTACAAACTGGGCTCTCATTCTGGCCTCTCATTCTGGCCTCTCATTCTAGCCTCTCATTCTGGCCTCTCTGGCAGACGCACAGGCACACAGGCACACATTCACACACACACGGACACACACACACTGATGTCCTTTCATCTAGGCTTACGTAACCTCAAAATACATAAAATCACCCAAAAAAATACATCAAAAATAAAATAAGCCAGGAAGACAAAAGCATTGACAGCATTTGTTATTATTTTCTCTGTCCCTTCCTCCTGGTGGTGTGGCTGAAGAGATATCAGAAACATCCCGCTTATCCTCCCCTTAATCCTTTAGACAAAGGTCCAATCCTCCAACAAAGGTCCCATCTCCTGGTAAATGTCCAGAGATGATTGTTTGCTATATGCATCTTTATTTATATATTTACTCCATAATTTTTTCCATGTAAGGTTTTTTGTCTTTCCAGGAATGTGGTTGAATGTTGGATTGTCAACATTGAGGCAACCTAGTGTATCATGCTCATCATAGATGGGGGAGGGGATGGGGATAGGTTGGTTGTTGACTTTTCACCTTTAACCTTTAGATGGGGATTATGGAGTGATGATAGACTGGTTATGTACTGTACATCATAGACAGTAAGAAGGATCATCTTCTTCAACAGAGTAACAGTTGATCAGTATAGTATGAAATGCTCATCTCCTTCAACCAGTAACAGTTGATCAGTATGTTATGGAAGGCTCATCTCCTTCAACAGTAACAGTTGATCAGTATAGTATGGAAGGCTCATCTCCTTCAACAATAACAGTTGATCAGTATAATATGGAGGGCTCATCTACTTCAACAGTAACAGTTGATCAGTATAGTATGGAAGGCTCATCTCCTTCAACAGTAACAGTTGATCAGTATAGTATGGAAGGTTCATCTCCCTTCAACAGTAACAGTTGATCAGTATAGTATGGAAGGCTCATCTACTTCAACAGTAACAGTAGATCAGTATAGTATAGAAGGCTCATCTCCTTCAACAGTAACAGTTGATCAGTGTAGTATGGAAGGCTCATCTCCTTCAACAGTAACAGTTGATCAGTATAGCATGGAAGGCTCATCTCCTTCAACAGTAACAGTTGATCAGTATAGTATGGAAGGCTCATCTCCTTCAACAGTAACAGTTGATCAGTATAGTATGGAAGGCTCATCTCCTTCAACAGTAACAGTTGATCAGTATAGTATGGAAGGCTTATCTACTTCAAAAGAGTAACAGTTGATCAGTATAGTATAGAAGGCTCATCTCCTTCAACAGTAACAGTTGATCAGTATAGTATGGAAGGCTCATCTCCTTCAACAGTAACAGTTGATCAGTATAGTATGGAAGGCTCATCTCCTTCAACAGTAACAGTTGATCAGTATAGTATGGAAGGCTCATCTACTTCAACAGTAACAGTTGATCAGTATAGTATGGAAGGCTCATCTCCTTCAACAGTAACAGTTGATCAGTATAGTATGGAAGGCTCATCTCCTTCAACAGTAACAGTTGATCAGTATAGTATGGAAGGCTCATCTACTTCAAAAGAGTAACAGATGATCAGTATAGTATGGAAGGCTCATCTCCTTCAACAGTAACATTTGATCAGTATAGTATGGAAGGCTCATATCCTTCAACAGTAACAGTTGATCAGTATAGTATGGAAGGCTCATCTCCTTCAACAGTAACAGTTGATCAGTATAGTATTGAAAGCTCATCTACTTCAAAAGAGTAACAGTTGATCAGTATAGTATTGAATGCTCATCTCCTTCAACATTAACAGTTGATCAGTATAGTATGGAAGTTTCATCTCCATCAACAGTAACAGTTGATCAGTATAGTATGGAAGGCTCATCCGCTTCAACAGTAACCGTTGATCAGTATAGTATGGAAGGCTCATCTCCTTCAACAGTAACAGTTTATCAGTATAGTATGGAATGCTCATCTCCTTCAACAGTAACAGTTGATCAGTATAGTATGGAAGGCTCATCTCCTTCAACAGTAACAGTTGATCAGTATAGTATTGAAGGCTCATCTACTTCAAAAGAGTAACAGTTGATCAGTATAGTATGGAAGGCTCATCTCCTTCAACAGTAACAGTTGATCAGTATAGTATGGAAGTCTCATCTCCTTCAACAGTAACAGTTGATCAGTATAGTATGGAAGGCTCATCTCCTTCAACAGTAACAGTTGATCAGTATAGTATGGAAGGCTCATCTCCTTCAACAGTAACAGTTGATCAGTATATTATTGGAGGCTCATCTACTTACAAAGTAACAGTTGATCAGTATAGTATGGAAGGCTCATCTCCTTCAACAGTAACAGTTGATCAGTGTAGTATGGAAGGCTCAACTCCTTCAACAGTAACAGTTGATCAGTATAGTATGGAAGGCTCATCTACTTCAACAGTAACAGTAGATCAGTATAGTATAGAAGGCTCATCTCCTTCAACAGTAACAGTTGATCAGTGTAGTATGGAAGGCTCATATCCTTCAACAGTAACAGTTGATCAGTATAGCATGGAAGGCTCATCTCCTTCAACAGCAACAGTTGATCAGTATAGTATGGAAGGCTCATCTCCTTCAACAGTAACAGTTGATCAGTATAGTATGGAAGGTTCATCTCCTTCAACAGTAAAAGTTGATCAGTATAGTATGGAAAGCTCATCTCCTTCAACAGTAACAGTTGATCAGTATAGTATGGAAGGCTCATCTACTTCAAAAGATTAACAGTTGATCAGTATAGTATGGAAGACTCATCTCCTTCAACAGTAACAGTTGATCAGTATAGTATGGAAGGCTCATCTCCTTCAACAGTAACAGTTGATCAGTATAGTATGGAAGTCTCATCTCCTTCAACAGTAACAGTTGATCGGTATATTATGGAAGGCTCATCTACTTCAAGAGTAACAGTTGATCAGTATAATATGGAAGGCTCATCTCCTTCAACAGTAACAGTTGATCAGTATAGTATGGAAGGCTCGTCTCCTTCAACAGTAACAGTTGATCAGTATAGTATGGAAGGCTCATCTCCTTCAACAGTAACAGTTGATCAGTATAGTATGGAAGGCTCATCTACTTCAACAGTAACAGTTGATCAGTATAGTATGGAAGGCTCAGCTCCTTCAACAGTAACAGTTGATCAGTATAGTATGGAAGGCTCATCTCCTTCAACAGTAACAGTTGATCAGTATAGTATGGAAGGCTCATCTACTTCAAAAGAGTAACAGATTATCAGTATAGTATGGAAGGCTCATCTCCTTCAACAGTAACATTTGATCAGTATAGTATGGAAGGCTCATATCCTTCAACAGTAACTGTTGATCAGTATAGTATGGAAGGCTCATCTCCTTCAACAGTAACAGTTGATCAGTATAGTATTGAAAGCTCATCTACTTCAAAAGAGTAACAGTTGATCAGTATAGTATTGAATGCTCATCTCCTTCAACAGTAACAGTTGATCAGTATAGTATGGAAGTTTCATCTCCATCAACAGTAACAGTTGATCAGTATAGTATGGAAGGCTCATCCCCTTCAACAGTAACAGTTGATCAGTATAGTATGGAAGGCTCATCTCCTTCAACAGTAACAGTTGATCAGTATAGTATGGAATGTTCATCTCCTTCAACAGTAACAGTTGATCAGTATATTATGGAAGGCTCATCTCCTTCAACAGTAACAGTTGATCAGTATAGTATTGAAGGCTCATCTACTTCAAAAGAGTAACAGTTGATCAGTATAGTATGGAAGGCTCATCTTCTTCAACAGTAACAGTTGATCAGTATAGTATGGACGTCTCATCTCCTTCAACAGTAACAGTTGATCAGTATAGTATGGAAGGCTCATCTCCTTCAACAGTAACAGTTGATCAGTATAGTATGGAAGGCTCATCTCCTTCAACAGTAACAGTTGATCAGTATAGTATGGAAGGCTCATCTCCTTCAACAGTAACAGTTGATCGGTATAGTATGGAAGGCTCATCTCCTTCAACAGTAACAGTTGATCAGTATAGCATGGAAGGCTCATCTCCTTCAACAGTAACAGTTGATCAGTATAGTATGGAAGGCTCATCTCCTTCAACAGTAACAGTTGATCAGTATAGTATGGAAGGCTCATCTCCTTCAACAGTAACAGTTGATCAGTATAGTATGGAAGGCTTATCTACTTCAAAAGAGTAACAGTTGATCAGTATAGTATAGAAGGCTCATCTCCTTCAACAGTAACAGTTGATCAGTATAGTATGGAAGGCTCATCTCCTTCAACAGTAACAGTTGATCAGTATAGTATGGAAGGCTCATCTCCTTCAACAGTAACAGTTGATCAGTATAGTATGGAAGGCTCATCTACTTCAACAGTAACAGTTGATCAGTATAGTATGGAAGGCTCATCTCCTTCAACAGTAACAGTTGATCAGTATAGTATGGAAGGCTCATCTCCTTCAACAGTAACAGTTGATCAGTATAGTATGGAAGGCTCATCTACTTCAAAAGAGTAACAGATGATCAGTATAGTATGGAAGGCTCATCTCCTTCAACAGTAACATTTGATCAGTATAGTATGGAAGGCTCATATCCTTCAACAGTAACAGTTGATCAGTATAGTATGGAAGGCTCATCTCCTTCAACAGTAACAGTTGATCAGTATAGTATTGAAAGCTCATCTACTTCAAAAGAGTAACAGTTGATCAGTATAGTATTGAATGCTCATCTCCTTCAACATTAACAGTTGATCAGTATAGTATGGAAGTTTCATCTCCATCAACAGTAACAGTTGATCAGTATAGTATGGAAGGCTCATCCGCTTCAACAGTAACCGTTGATCAGTATAGTATGGAAGGCTCATCTCCTTCAACAGTAACAGTTTATCAGTATAGTATGGAATGCTCATCTCCTTCAACAGTAACAGTTGATCAGTATAGTATGGAAGGCTCATCTCCTTCAACAGTAACAGTTGATCAGTATAGTATTGAAGGCTCATCTACTTCAAAAGAGTAACAGTTGATCAGTATAGTATGGAAGGCTCATCTCCTTCAACAGTAACAGTTGATCAGTATAGTATGGAAGTCTCATCTCCTTCAACAGTAACAGTTGATCAGTATAGTATGGAAGGCTCATCTCCTTCAACAGTAACAGTTGATCAGTATAGTATGGAAGGCTCATCTCCTTCAACAGTAACAGTTGATCAGTATATTATTGGAGGCTCATCTACTTACAAAGTAACAGTTGATCAGTATAGTATGGAAGGCTCATCTCCTTCAACAGTAACAGTTGATCAGTGTAGTATGGAAGGCTCAACTCCTTCAACAGTAACAGTTGATCAGTATAGTATGGAAGGCTCATCTACTTCAACAGTAACAGTAGATCAGTATAGTATAGAAGGCTCATCTCCTTCAACAGTAACAGTTGATCAGTGTAGTATGGAAGGCTCATATCCTTCAACAGTATCAGTTGATCAGTATAGCATGGAAGGCTCATCTCCTTCAACAGCAACAGTTGATCAGTATAGTATGGAAGGCTCATCTCCTTCAACAGTAACAGTTGATCAGTATAGTATGGAAGGTTCATCTCCTTCAACAGTAAAAGTTGATCAGTATAGTATGGAAAGCTCATCTCCTTCAACAGTAACAGTTGATCAGTATAGTATGGAAGGCTCATCTACTTCAAAAGATTAACAGTTGATCAGTATAGTATGGAAGACTCATCTCCTTCAACAGTAACAGTTGATCAGTATAGTATGGAAGGCTCATCTCCTTCAACAGTAACAGTTGATCAGTATAGTATGGAAGTCTCATCTCCTTCAACAGTAACAGTTGATCGGTATATTATGGAAGGCTCATCTACTTCAAGAGTAACAGTTGATCAGTATAATATGGAAGGCTCATCTCCTTCAACAGTAACAGTTGATCAGTATAGTATGGAAGGCTCGTCTCCTTCAACAGTAACAGTTGATCAGTATAGTATGGAAGGCTCATCTCCTTCAACAGTAACAGTTGATCAGTATAGTATGGAAGGCTCATCTACTTCAACAGTAACAGTTGATCAGTATAGTATGGAAGGCTCAGCTCCTTCAACAGTAACAGTTGATCAGTATAGTATGGAAGGCTCATCTCCTTCAACAGTAACAGTTGATCAGTATAGTATGGAAGGCTCATCTACTTCAAAAGAGTAACAGATTATCAGTATAGTATGGAAGGCTCATCTCCTTCAACAGTAACATTTGATCAGTATAGTATGGAAGGCTCATATCCTTCAACAGTAACTGTTGATCAGTATAGTATGGAAGGCTCATCTCCTTCAACAGTAACAGTTGATCAGTATAGTATTGAAAGCTCATCTACTTCAAAAGAGTAACAGTTGATCAGTATAGTATTGAATGCTCATCTCCTTCAACAGTAACAGTTGATCAGTATAGTATGGAAGTTTCATCTCCATCAACAGTAACAGTTGATCAGTATAGTATGGAAGGCTCATCCCCTTCAACAGTAACAGTTGATCAGTATAGTATGGAAGGCTCATCTCCTTCAACAGTAACAGTTGATCAGTATAGTATGGAATGTTCATCTCCTTCAACAGTAACAGTTGATCAGTATATTATGGAAGGCTCATCTCCTTCAACAGTAACAGTTGATCAGTATAGTATTGAAGGCTCATCTACTTCAAAAGAGTAACAGTTGATCAGTATAGTATGGAAGGCTCATCTTCTTCAACAGTAACAGTTGATCAGTATAGTATGGACGTCTCATCTCCTTCAACAGTAACAGTTGATCAGTATAGTATGGAAGGCTCATCTCCTTCAACAGTAACAGTTGATCAGTATAGTATGGAAGGCTCATCTCCTTCAACAGTAACAGTTGATCAGTATAGTATGGAAGGCTCATCTCCTTCAACAGTAACAGTTGATCGGTATAGTATGGAAGGCTCATCTCCTTCAACAGTAACAGTTGATCAGTATAGCATGGAAGGCTCATCTCCTTCAACAGTAACAGTTGATCAGTATAGTATGGAAGGCTCATCTCCTTCAACAGTAACAGTTGATCAGTATAGTATGGAAGGCTCATCTCCTTCAACAGTAACAGTTGATCAGTATAGTATGGAAGGCTTATCTACTTCAAAAGAGTAACAGTTGATCAGTATAGTATAGAAGGCTCATCTCCTTCAACAGTAACAGTTGATCAGTATAGTATGGAAGGCTCATCTCCTTCAACAGTAACAGTTGATCAGTATAGTATGGAAGGCTCATCTCCTTCAACAGTAACAGTTGATCAGTATAGTATGGAAGGCTCATCTACTTCAACAGTAACAGTTGATCAGTATAGTATGGAAGGCTCATCTCCTTCAACAGTAACAGTTGATCAGTATAGTATGGAAGGCTCATCTCCTTCAACAGTAACAGTTGATCAGTATAGTATGGAAGGCTCATCTACTTCAAAAGAGTAACAGATGATCAGTATAGTATGGAAGGCTCATCTCCTTCAACAGTAACATTTGATCAGTATAGTATGGAAGGCTCATATCCTTCAACAGTAACAGTTGATCAGTATAGTATGGAAGGCTCATCTCCTTCAACAGTAACAGTTGATCAGTATAGTATTGAAAGCTCATCTACTTCAAAAGAGTAACAGTTGATCAGTATAGTATTGAATGCTCATCTCCTTCAACATTAACAGTTGATCAGTATAGTATGGAAGTTTCATCTCCATCAACAGTAACAGTTGATCAGTATAGTATGGAAGGCTCATCCGCTTCAACAGTAACCGTTGATCAGTATAGTATGGAAGGCTCATCTCCTTCAACAGTAACAGTTTATCAGTATAGTATGGAATGCTCATCTCCTTCAACAGTAACAGTTGATCAGTATAGTATGGAAGGCTCATCTCCTTCAACAGTAACAGTTGATCAGTATAGTATTGAAGGCTCATCTACTTCAAAAGAGTAACAGTTGATCAGTATAGTATGGAAGGCTCATCTCCTTCAACAGTAACAGTTGATCAGTATAGTATGGAAGTCTCATCTCCTTCAACAGTAACAGTTGATCAGTATAGTATGGAAGGCTCATCTCCTTCAACAGTAACAGTTGATCAGTATAGTATGGAAGGCTCATCTCCTTCAACAGTAACAGTTGATCAGTATATTATTGGAGGCTCATCTACTTACAAAGTAACAGTTGATCAGTATAGTATGGAAGGCTCATCTCCTTCAACAGTAACAGTTGATCAGTGTAGTATGGAAGGCTCAACTCCTTCAACAGTAACAGTTGATCAGTATAGTATGGAAGGCTCATCTACTTCAACAGTAACAGTAGATCAGTATAGTATAGAAGGCTCATCTCCTTCAACAGTAACAGTTGATCAGTGTAGTATGGAAGGCTCATATCCTTCAACAGTATCAGTTGATCAGTATAGCATGGAAGGCTCATCTCCTTCAACAGCAACAGTTGATCAGTATAGTATGGAAGGCTCATCTCCTTCAACAGTAACAGTTGATCAGTATAGTATGGAAGGTTCATCTCCTTCAACAGTAAAAGTTGATCAGTATAGTATGGAAAGCTCATCTCCTTCAACAGTAACAGTTGATCAGTATAGTATGGAAGGCTCATCTACTTCAAAAGATTAACAGTTGATCAGTATAGTATGGAAGACTCATCTCCTTCAACAGTAACAGTTGATCAGTATAGTATGGAAGGCTCATCTCCTTCAACAGTAACAGTTGATCAGTATAGTATGGAAGTCTCATCTCCTTCAACAGTAACAGTTGATCGGTATATTATGGAAGGCTCATCTACTTCAAGAGTAACAGTTGATCAGTATAATATGGAAGGCTCATCTCCTTCAACAGTAACAGTTGATCAGTATAGTATGGAAGGCTCGTCTCCTTCAACAGTAACAGTTGATCAGTATAGTATGGAAGGCTCATCTCCTTCAACAGTAACAGTTGATCAGTATAGTATGGAAGGCTCATCTACTTCAACAGTAACAGTTGATCAGTATAGTATGGAAGGCTCAGCTCCTTCAACAGTAACAGTTGATCAGTATAGTATGGAAGGCTCATCTCCTTCAACAGTAACAGTTGATCAGTATAGTATGGAAGGCTCATCTACTTCAAAAGAGTAACAGATTATCAGTATAGTATGGAAGGCTCATCTCCTTCAACAGTAACATTTGATCAGTATAGTATGGAAGGCTCATATCCTTCAACAGTAACTGTTGATCAGTATAGTATGGAAGGCTCATCTCCTTCAACAGTAACAGTTGATCAGTATAGTATTGAAAGCTCATCTACTTCAAAAGAGTAACAGTTGATCAGTATAGTATTGAATGCTCATCTCCTTCAACAGTAACAGTTGATCAGTATAGTATGGAAGTTTCATCTCCATCAACAGTAACAGTTGATCAGTATAGTATGGAAGGCTCATCCCCTTCAACAGTAACAGTTGATCAGTATAGTATGGAAGGCTCATCTCCTTCAACAGTAACAGTTGATCAGTATAGTATGGAATGTTCATCTCCTTCAACAGTAACAGTTGATCAGTATATTATGGAAGGCTCATCTCCTTCAACAGTAACAGTTGATCAGTATAGTATTGAAGGCTCATCTACTTCAAAAGAGTAACAGTTGATCAGTATAGTATGGAAGGCTCATCTTCTTCAACAGTAACAGTTGATCAGTATAGTATGGACGTCTCATCTCCTTCAACAGTAACAGTTGATCAGTATAGTATGGAAGGCTCATCTCCTTCAACAGTAACAGTTGATCAGTATAGTATGGAAGGCTCATCTCCTTCAACAGTAACAGTTGATCAGTATAGTATGGAAGGCTCATCTCCTTCAACAGTAACAGTTGATCGGTATAGTATGGAAGGCTCATCTACTTCAACAGTAACAGTTGATCAGTATAATATGGAAGGCTCATCTCCTTCAACAGTAACAGTTGATCAGTGTATTATGGAAGGCTTATCTTCTTCAACAGTAACAGTTGATCAGTATAGTATGGAAGGCTCATCTCCTTCAACAGTTACAGTTGATCAGTATAGTATGGAAGGCTCACCTCCTTCAACAGTAACAGTTGATCAGTATAGTATGGAAGGCTCATCTACTTCAACAGTAACAGTTGATCAGTATAGTATGGAAGGCTCATCTACTTCAAAAGATTAACAGTTGATCAGTATAGTATGGAAGGCTCATCTCCTTCAACAGTAACAGTTGATCAGTATAGTATGGAAGGCTCATCTTCTTCAACAGTAAAAGTTGATCAGTATAGTATGGAAGGCTCATCTACTTCACAATAGTAACAGTTGATCAGTATAGTATGGAAGGTTCATCTCCTTCAACAGTAACAGTTGATCAGTATAGTATGGAAGGCTCATCTCCTTCAACAGTAACAGTTGATCAGTATAGTATGGAAGGCTCATCTCCTTCAACAGTAACAGTTGATCAGTATAGTATGGAAGGCTCATCTCCTTCAGCAGTAACAGTTGATCGGTATAGTATGGAAGGCTCATCTACTTCAACAGTAACAGTTGATCAGTATAATATGGAAGGCTCATCTCCTTCAACAGTAAAAGTTGATCAGTATAGTATGGAAGGCTCATCTACTTCAAAAGAGTAACAGTTTATCAGTATAGTATGGAAGGCTCATCTCCTTCAACAGTAACAGTTGATCAGTATAGTAGGGAAGGCTCATCTCCTTCAACAGTAACAGTTGATCAGTATAATATGGAAGGCTCATCTCCTTCAACAGTAAAAGTTGATCAGTATAGTATGGAAGGCTCATCTCCTTCAACAGTAACAGTTGATCAGTATAGTATGGAAGGCTCATCTCCTTCAACAGTAACAGTTGATCAGTATAGTATGGAAGGCTCATCTCCTTCAACAGTAACAGTTGATCAGTATAGTATGGAAGGCTCATCTTCTTCAACAGTAAAATTTGATCAGTATAGTATGGAAGGCTCATCTACTTCAAAAGAGTAACAGTTGATCAGCATAGTATGGAAGGCTCATCTACTTCAACAGTAACAGTTGATCAGTATAATATGGAAGGCTCATCTCCTTCAACAGTAACAGTTGATCAGTATAGCATGGAAGGCTCATCTCCTTCAACAGTAACAGTTGATCAGTATATTATGGAAGGCTCATCTCCTTCAACAGTAACAGTTGATCAGTATATTATGGAAGGCTCATCTACTTCAACAGTAACAGTTGATCAGTATAGTATGGAAGGCTCATCTCCTTCAACAGTAACAGTTGATCAGTATAGTATGGAAGGTTCATCTCCTTCAACAGTAACAGTTGATCAGTATAGTATTGGAGGCTCATCTACTTACAAAGTAACAGTTGATCAGTGTAGTATGGAAGGCTCAACTCCTTCAACAGTAACAGTTGATCAGTATAGTATGGAAGATTCATCTCCTTCAACAGTAACAGTTGATCAGTATAGTATGGAAGGCTCATCTCCTTCAACAGTAACAGTTGATCAGTATATTATTGAAGGCTCATCTCGTCAACAGTAACAGTTGATCAGTATAATATGGAAGGCTCATCTCCTTCAACAGTAACAGTTGATCAGTATATTATGGAAGGCTCATCTCCTTCAACAGTAACAGTTGATCAGTATAGTATGGAAGGCTCATCTCCTTCAACAGTAACAGTTGATCAGTATAGTATGGAAGGCTCATCTCCTTCAACAGTAACAGTTGATCGGTATAGTATGGAAGGCTCATCTACTTCAACAGTAACAGTTGATCAGTATAATATGGAAGGCTCATCTTCTTCAACAGTAAAAGTTGATCAGTATAGTATGGAAGGCTCATCTACTTCAAAAGAGTAACAGTTGATCAGTATAGTATGGAAGGCTCATCTCCTTCAACAGTAACAGTTGATCAGTATAGTATGGAAGGCTCATCTCCTTCAACAGTAACAGTTGATCAGTATAGTATGGAAGAATCTTCTCCTTCAACAGTAACAGTTGATCAGTATAGTATGGAAGGCTCATCTTCTTCAACAGTAAAATTTGATCAGTATAGTATGGAAGGCTCATCTACTTCAAAAGAGTAACAGTTGATCAGTATAGTATGGAAGGCTCATCTACTTCAACAGTAACAGTTGATCAGTATAGTATGGAAGGCTCAACTCCTTCAACAGTAACAGTTGATCAGTATATTATGGAAGGCTCATCTCCTTCAACAGTAACAGTTGATCAGTATAGTATGGAAGGCTCATCTACTTCAACAGTAACAGTTGATCAGTATAGTATGGAAGGCTCATCTCCTTCAACAGTAACAGTTGATCAGTATAGTATGGAAGGTTCATCTCCTTCAACAGTAAAAGTTGATCAGTATAGTATTGGAGGCTCATCTACTTACAAAGTAACAGTTGATCAGTATAGTATGGAAGGCTCATCTCCTTCAACAGTAACAGTTGATTAGTGTAGTATGGAAGGCTCAACTCCTTCAACAGTAACAGTTGATCAATATAGTATGGAAGGCTCATCTCCTTCAACAGTAACAGTTGATCAGTATAGTATGGAAGGCTCATCTCCTTCAACAGTAACAGTTGATCAGTATATTATTGAAGGCTCATCTCGTCAACAGTAACAGTTGATCAGTATAATATGGAAGGCTCATCTCCTTCAACAGTAACAGTTGATCAGTATATTATGGAAGGCTCATCTCCTTCAACAGTAACAGTTGATCAGTATAGTATGGAAGGCTCATCTCCTCCAACAGTAACAGTTGATCAGTATAGTATGGAAGGCTCATCTCCTTCAACAGTAACAGTTGATCAGTATAGTATGGAAGGTTCATCTCCTTCAACAGTAACAGTTGATCAGTATAGTATTGGGGGCTCATCTACTTACAAAGTAACAGTTGATCAGTATAGTATGGAAGGCTCATCTCCTTCAACAGTAACAGTTGATCAGTGTAGTATGGAAGGCTCAACTCCTTCAACAGTAACAGTTGATCAGTATAGTATGGAAGGCTCATCTCATTCAACAGTAACAGTTGATCAGTATAATATGGAAGGCTCATCTCCTTCAACAGTAACAGTTGATCAGTATAGTATGGAAGGCTCATCTCCTTCAACAGTAACAGTTGATCGGTATAGTATGGAAGGCTCATCTACTTCATCAGTAACAGTTGATCAGTATAATATGGAAGGCTCATCTCCTTCAACAGTAAAAGTTGATCAGTATAGTATGGAAGGCTCATCTACTTCAAAAGAGTAACAGTTTATCAGTATAGTATGGAAGGCTCATCTACTTCAACAGTAACAGTTGATCAGTATAGTATGGAAGGCTCATCTCCTTCAACAGTAACAGTTGATCAGTATAATATGGAAGGCTCATCTCCTTCAACAGTAAAAGTTGATCAGTATAGTATGGAAGGCTCATCTCCTTCAACAGTAACAGTTGATCAGTATAGTATGGAAGGCTCATCTCCTTCAACAGTAACAGTTGATCAGTATAGTATGGAAGGCTCATCTCCTTCAACAGTAACAGTTGATCAGTATAGTATGGAAGGCTCATCTTCTTCAACAGTAAAATTTGATCAGTATAGTATGGAAGGCTCATCTACTTCAAAAGAGTAACATTTGATCAGCATAGTATGGAAGGCTCATCTACTTCAACAGTAACAGTTGATCAGTATAATATGGAAGGCTCATCTCCTTCAACAGTAACAGTTGATCAGTATAGCATGGAAGGCTCATCTCCTTCAACAGTAACAGTTGATCAGTATATTATGGAAGGCTCATCTCCTTCAACAGTAACAGTTGATCAGTATATTATGGAAGGCTCATCTACTTCAACAGTAACAGTTGATCAGTATAGTATGGAAGGCTCATCTCCTTCAACAGTAACAGTTGATCAGTATAGTATGGAAGGTTCATCTCCTTCAACAGTAACAGTTGATCAGTATAGTATTGGAGGCTCATCTACTTACAAAGTAACAGTTGATCAGTATAGTATGGAAGGCTCATCTCCTTCAACAGTAACAGTTGATCAGTGTAGTATGGAAGGCTCAAGTCCTTCAACAGTAACAGTTGATCAGTATAGTATGGAAGATTCATCTCCTTCAACAGTAACAGTTGATCAGTATAGTATGGAAGGCTCATCTCCTTCAACAGTAACAGTTGATCAGTATATTATTGAAGGCTCATCTCGTCAACAGTAACAGTTGATCAGTATAATATGGAAGGCTCATCTCCTTCAACAGTAACAGTTGATCAGTATATTATGGAAGGCTCATCTCCTTCAACAGTAACAGTTGATCAGTATAGTATGGAAGGCTCATCTCCTTCAACAGTAAAAGTTGATCAGTATAGTATGGAAGGCTCATCTCCTTCAACAGTAACAGTTGATCGGTATAGTATGGAAGGCTCATCTACTTCAACAGTAACAGTTGATCAGTATAATATGGAAGGCTCATCTTCTTCAACAGTAAAAGTTGATCAGTATAGTATGGAAGGCTCATCTACTTCAAAGGAGTAACAGTTGATCAGTATAGTAAGGAAGGCTCATCTCCTTCAACAGTAACAGTTGATCAGTATAGTATGGAAGGCTCATCTCCTTCAACAGTAACAGTTGATCAGTATAGTATGGAAGAATCTTCTCCTTCAACAGTAACAGTTGATCAGTATAGTATGGAAGGCTCATCTTCTTCAACAGTAAAATTTGATCAGTATAGGATGGAAGGCTCATCTACTTCAAAAGAGTAACAGTTGATCAGTATAGTATGGAAGGCTCATCTACTTCAACAGTAACAGTTGATCAGTATAATATGGAAGGCTCATCTCCTTCAACAGTAACAGTTGATCAGTATAGTATGGAAGGCTCAACTCCTTCAACAGTAACAGTTGATCAGTATATTCTGGAAGGCTCATCTCCTTCAACAGTAACAGTTGATCAGTATAGTATGGAAGGCTCATCTACTTCAACAGTAACAGTTGATCAGTATAGTATGGAAGGCTCATCTCCTTCAACAGTAACAGTTGATCAGTATAGTATGGAAGGTTCATCTCCTTCAACAGTAAAAGTTGATCAGTATAGTATTGGAGGCTCATCTACTTACAAAGTAACAGTTGATCAGTATAGTATGGAAGGCTCATCTCCTTCAACAGTAACAGTTGATTAGTGTAGTATGGAAGGCTCAACTCCTTCAACATTAACAGTTGATCAATATAGTATGGAAGGCTCATCTCCTTCAACAGTAACAGTTGATCAGTATAGTATGGAAGGCTCATCTCCTTCAACAGTAACAGTTGATCAGTATATTATTGAAGGCTCATCTCGTCAACAGTAACAGTTGATCAGTATAATATGGAAGGCTCATCTCCTTCAACAGTAACAGTTGATCAGTATATTATGGAAGGCTCATCTCCTTCAACAGTAACAGTTGATCAGTATAGTATGGAAGGCTCATCTCCTCCAACAGTAACAGTTGATCAGTATAGTATGGAAGGCTCATCTCCTTCAACAGTAACAGTTGATCAGTATAGTATGGAAGGTTCATCTCCTTCAACAGTAACAGTTGATCAGTATAGTATTGGGGGCTCATCTACTTACAAAGTAACAGTTGATCAGTATAGTATGGAAGGCTCATCTCCTTCAACAGTAACAGTTGATCAGTGTAGTATGGAAGGCTCAACTCCTTCAACAGTAACAGTTGATCAGTATAGTATGGAAGGCTCATCTCATTCAACAGTAACAGTTGATCAGTATAATATGGAAGGCTCATCTCCTTCAACAGTAACAGTTGATCAGTATAGTATGGAAGACTCATCTCCTTCAACAGTAACAGTTGATCAGTATAGTATGGAAGGCTCATCTCCTTCAACAGTAACAGTTGATCAGTATAGTATGGAAGGCTCATCTACTTCAAAAGAGTAACAGTTGATCAGTATAGTATTGAAGGCTCCTTTCCTTCAACAGTAACAGTTGATCAGTATAGTATGGAAGGCTCATCTCCTTCAACAGTAACAGTTGATCAGTATAGTATGGAAGGCTCATCTCCTTCAACAGTAACAGTTGATCAGTTTAGTATGGAAGGCTCATCTCCTTCAACAGTAACAGTTGATCAGTATAGTATGGAAGGCTCATCTCCTTCAACAGTAACAGTTGATCAGTATAGTATGGAAGGCTCATCTCCTTCAACAGTAACAGTTGATCAGTATAGTATGGAAGCTACTCTCCATAACACTTCACCCTGGAGCTGGTGACTCCCTACAATAAAGAAGCAATTAAACAGACAGCTTGAGCTGAGCTTGCTCTTCTCTCAGCCTTGTCTCTCACTCTTTTTCTCTCTCTCCCCCTCTCACCCTATCTCTCTCTCTCTTGCTCTCTTTCCCTCTCCTCTCTCTCCCTCTCTCCACCCCGTAACCCTCTCTCTCCTTCTATTGCGTCACTCTCCTTACCCCCTCGCCTCTCCCCTCCTCTCCTCCTTCTCGCCCTCTTCCCTCCCTTCTCCCCCTTCTTCCCCCTGCAGAAAGACATTAGCTGAGATTAGTAGCATGATAATAGCATGAGCAGAGCCAGGTTTTGCTGTGTGCTAGCTAGCCGCTGTGTAGTCGCTGTAGCCTCCAGCTGAATGACTACCATTCATTATACTGTCCTATTGTGCTGACAGAGGTAACTTCAGCTAGCTACAGCCACAGCGCCATACAGGAAATAACCTCCTATGGAGCTGGTACGATAAACCGCACATTTTCGACACCGACCACTTACAATAAGTAGCCTATACTAGAGATGTGAAGTTTGAAATCAAACTACAATGGCTACAACAATCAAACTAGTAGTAGTACTTTAAAAGGTCATTAAAACAGTGGTGCACATGAATGTTATAAACATATCGCTCTATTTATCATTAGTGAGTCAATTCAGGGAATTTATTGCGATCTGGATTTTTTGTCCATATCACCCCACCTCTCTACCTCCTCATCTTAAACACACTCTGCGCCATGTGAGGGGTTGTGTGACTGCTGAGTGATGTGGAGAAAAAGAGAGGGGGTGAGGGAGGGAGGGAGGGAGGGAGGGAGGGAGGGAGGGAGGGAGGGAGGGAGGGAGGGAGGAGGGGGAAGAGAGAAGGGAACTGTTAGCATGAGAAAGGGAGTGTGTGTATGAATGTAAAGTGATGGGAACATTTCTGACACTCATTGGTAATGTTTTGCTATTGGGATGAAATGTGTTTGTTGATCTGAGGATCTCAGGCACACACACACACACACACACAATCCACAGTGGGGGCTTCAGCCCAGTGGTGTACCACGATGGGTATGTGTGTGTGTGTATGTGTGTGTGTGTGTATGTGTGTGTGTGTATGTGTGTGTGTGTGTGTGTGTGTGTGCGTGCATGCGTGCGTGCGTGCGTGCGTGCGTGCGTGCGTGCGTGCGTGCGTGTGTGTGTGTGTCAGCCTGGTACAGGGCTTTGTTCCCCTGCTAGGTGAACCCAGTACAGGGCAGCCATGTCCAGGCATGTGTGTGTGTGTTACTACATCACACAGTATCTCTGCCATCTTATTCAAACACCGTTGTTTAGAACTCTTCACAAATCAAGTGTCATTTTATTCTGAAATTAAGAAATGGCAGAGGTTCATTTCCTGGTGTTCGCTGAATTCTGTCACAGACCTGGAACCAGATGAGTCTAGAATATCAATCATCCCTTCTTTCTTTTCGATCCCAGTAACCATCGTTTAGCTGGACGTTTTCTGAATGAACCCAGTAACCATCGTTTAGCTGGATGTTTTCTGAATGAACCCAGTAACCATCGTTTAGCTGGACAATTCCTGCCCAGAAAACAAAGGATTTTCATTCTTGTTTTTGTCTGCAGTGAAAGGAGGGTGGGATTAAAATAAGAGAGAAGGAGAGGGAGGGAAGAAAATAGAGAAGGGTGAAGGAGAAACAGAGGTTAGGAGTTGGCAGCTGTGTTGGACAGTGGATGAAAGCCACAATTCTCATCAGGATCTAGCTAATGCTTTTCTGATCTGCTCTCATGCTCCCTCTGTGTATTTCTATTCCTCCCCCCTCCTCTCTCTCTCTCTCTCTCTCTCTCTCTCTCTCTCTCTCTCTCTCTCTCTCTCTCTCTCTCTCTCTCTCTCTCTCTCTCTCTCTCTCTCTCTCTTTCTCTCGCTCTATTTATTTATATTCCTCTCTTTCTCCCTCACTCATTCTCTCTCTCCCCCTCTCTCTCTCTCTCTCTCTCTCTCTCTCTCTCTCTCTCTCTCTCTCTCTCTCTCTCTCTCTCTCTCTCTCTCTCTCTCGCTCTCTCTCTCTCTCTCTCTCCTCTCTCTCTCTCTCTCTCTCTCTCTTTATTTATGTTCCTCTCTCTCTCTCCCTCTATCTCTTTCTACTGATGATCTGATATAGTCTTCTAATAATCCTGTCAGATGTAAATCCAAGATCTGTGTATAGAGAAATAGACAGTCACCTGTGGCTATTGGTGATCTGGTGTAAACATCAGTGTGTGTGTGTGTGTCAGGGTGTGTTTGTCAGTATGTGTGTGTGTGTGTGTGCGTGCGTGTGTGCGTGCGTGCGTGTGTGTCTGGGTGATTTGTGTTCACCCTGTGGTAAGATGAAGGGACACAGCCTGTCATCCATATCCTCCAGGTCTGACCTGGGACACCTGACTCCTCTTCACCAATCACAGACCACATGTCTCCTCTCCACCAATCACAGACCACCTGCCTCCTCTCCACCAATCTCAGACCACCTGGCTCCTCTTCACCAATCACAGACCACCTGTCTCCTCTCCGCCAATCACAGACCACATGCCTTCTCTCCACCAATCTCAGACCACCTGCCTCCTCTCCACCAATCTCAGACCACCTGGCTCCTCTTCACCAATCACAGACCACCTGTCTCCTCTCCGCCAATCACAGACCACATGCCTCCTTTACACCAATCTCAGACCACCTGGGTCCTCTTCACAAATCACATACCACCTGTCTCCTCTCCACCAATCACAGACCACCTGCCTCCTCTCCACGAATCACAGACCACCTTCCTCCTCTCCACCAATCACAGACCACCTGCCTCCTCTCCACCAATTTCAGACCACTTGCCTCCTCTTCACCAATCACAAACCACCTGCCTCCTCTCCACCAATCACAGACCACCTGCCTCCTCTCCACCAATCACAGACCACCTGCCTCCTCTCCACCAATCACAGACCACCTGCCTCCTCTCCACCAATCACAGACCACCTGCCTCCTATCAACCAATCTCAGATCACTTGCCTCCTCTCCACACCAACCACAGACCACATGTCTCCTCTCCACCAATCTCAGATCACTTGCCTCCTCTCCACCAACCACAGACCACATGTCTCCTCTCCACCAATCACAGACCAACTGCCTCCTCTCCACCAATCACAGACCAACTGCCTCTTCTCCACCAATCACAGACATCCTGTGTCCTCTCCACACCCATAATAATTGATATTCCACTTTCATTTGAATGGCATACAGTAGGCGTAGAGTGAGGAGGACAGAGGTCTGTGTTAGCAGGACCTAGACAACTGCTCCTACCTTTAGAAATTACCCTCAATCATGACTGAGGCTCAGTTTTCCAGCTCAACATGCTCTTCTCTCCCTCTTTCCTCTATCTCTCCCTCCTCTCCATGTCTCTCACTCTTTCTCAAGCCACATCATTCTCTCTCTCTCTCTCTCCCACTTCCCCTCCTCTGTATCTCCTCCCTTTCTCATTGTAATGCTCGTCCTCATCTCTGTCCTTCTAGCTTCTTTTTTTTCACTCCAACCTCCCACTTTATTTGCTATTTGCTTTTTCTCTTACCCTCTCCCATCCTCTTCTCCGTCCTTACCCCACTCTCTCTCTCTCTCTCTCTCCTCTCTCCTCTCTCCTCTCTCGTCTCTCTCTCTCTCTCTCTCTCCCCACTCTCTCCCCTCTCTCTCCCCTCTCTCTCTCTCTCATCTCTCTCTCTCTCTCCCCTCTCCCTGTGTATCACCAGTCAATAATAAATTGCTTGGCACCTTGAATTGATTATCCGTGAGCAAGGGGGCCCAGGGTTGTTTGTTTGAAGGCTCAGCGGTGTCAAATGAAACGGCTACGGCCATTTTCTACCTGCCACGGGCCCTCAGCCTCCATCACACCCACTCCCCCTTTACAGATACACACACACCACAGGAGGTTGGTGGCACCTTAATTGGGGAGGACGGGCACGTGGTAATGGCTAGAGCGGAATTAGTGGAAAGATATCAACATTGTCAAACACATGGTTTCCAGGTGCCATTCCATTTGCTCCGTTCCAGCCATTATTATGAGCCGTCCTCCCCTCAGCAGCCTCCACTGACACACACACACAACAAAAACATACACCTCTCAGCCATCCTGCCTGCCTGTAGATGAGCAGCCTATGAGCAGAGCCCTGAGCTCCTGCCTGCCTGTGGATGAGCAGCCTATGAGCAGAGCCCTGAGCTCCTGCCTGCCTGTGGATGAGCAGCCTATGAGCAGAGCCCTGAGCTCCTGCCTGCCTGTAGATGAGCAGCCTATGAGCAGAGCTCTGAGCTCTGCAGCTGTGCTAGGCTTCAGTAGTTATGGTGTGTGATGGACGTTGATACCTCAGAGAGGGGTACAGTGGATCAATAGCCTACTATACATCATAGTGGACTGCACACAAACACACACAGACGCACACACACACACACACAGACGCACACACACACACACAAACACACACAAACAAGCACACACAGCACGCACACACAAACACACACACACACACACACACACACACACACACACACACACACACACACACACACACACACACACACAGTGTGCACACCTTGGTATAATTGCTAATCAATGACAGATAGAGGATTGTGGTATTGTGGTGACAGACAGAGGAATATGGTGACAGACAGGAGTTTGTGGTGACAGACAGGGGATTGTGGTGACAGACAGGAGATTGTGGTGACAGACAGGAGATTGTGGTGACAGACAGGAGATTGTGGTGACAGACAGGAGATTGTGGTGACAGACAGGGGATTGTGGTGACAGACAGGGATGTGGTGACAGACAGGGATTGTGGTTGCCATGCTCACTCAGTGGTCTCTCCTTCCTTCTCTCTCTCTCTCTCTCTCTCTCTCTCTCTCTCTCTCTCTCTCTCTGTCTCTCTCTCTCTCTCTCTCTCTCTTCTCTCTCTCTCTCTCTCTCTCTCTCTCTCTCTCTCTCTCTCTCTCTCTCTCTCTCTCTCTCTCTCTCTCTCTCTCTCCATCTCTCTCTCTCTCTCTCTTTCTCTCTCTCTCTCTCTCTCTCTCTCTCTCTCTCCTCTCTCTCTCTCTCTCTCTCTCTCTCTCTCTCTCTCTCTCTCTCTCTCTCTCTCTCTCTCTCTCTCTCCTTCCTTCTCTCCATCCTTCCCTCCTTCCATCTCTTCATGTTGTATTAATACTGCCTAATTATGTGCCCTAGTGTTGTTCATGCTAGTTGACTCATTTAGTTGTTGTATTTTTGTCTCTGTCGTTGGCCTTCTGTTGAAACTCTCCTCTGATGTGTTGTTTGTTCATTGGCTGTGACATGCCGACCAAAGAAAGACTAGAAACCTCTTATTTACTATTGGCATTCAATCATGTGATCATTCTACAGCACATAAACCAACCTTATTAGTCTTGGCCCTTTACATTTATTCTCTACCTTATTTTGGTCACGGGTACCTCAGTCTACTCATTAGAGACCTATGTCTGAAGCTCTAAGGCAAATGTGATGCGTTGCTTTGGAAAAAATGTGCATTTACCCCACTAATGACATAGGAGGAGGGGTGGAGGATACTCTAACAGTCTTAGTAGCGTCTATGACCACCTTCTAACCTGGTCCAACCAGTGTCTGTTTATGGTCTATTTGCTTTGGAATGTGGCGGTTGAGTTACGTTCAGGCACTGTCTATCTTGGCTGTTAAACAGTGTGACACACAGACACTAACCAGCGAATGGCAATCCAAATACAACTGTTCATTATGGGTTCATCCAGCAGAGCATCAAGTAGCTAGCTATGTTTGACAAATATGCAAATGCACTGTTTCAACATCGATGGAGTATGTTTGGGTGTATGTGTGGCCTCACCGACAGCACGACTGCGTTCCGAAGGACTATGCATGTGTGTATGTGTGTGCGTTTGTGTGTGTGGACAATTTCCAAAGAGCAGGGTTCATGGCTGCATTCTGAATAAGGAAGTGAAAAGGAAGCTTGTTTCTGAGCCCTTAACTGTTTGAGGATAATGAGGGATTGAGTCAATGCTGAAGGTGAGAGAGAGAGAGAGAGAGAGAGAGAGAGAGAGAGAGAGGGGGACAGAGAGGGACTGAGAGGGAGAGAGAGAGAGAGAGAGAGAGAGAGAGAGCGAGAGAGAGAGAGAGAGAGAGAGAGAGAGAGGGAGAGGGAGAGAGAGAGAGAGAGAGAGAGAGAGAGAGAGAGAGAGAGAGAGAGAGAGAGAGAGAGAGAGAGAGAGAGAGAGAGAGGGGAAAGCAAAATAGAAAAAATAAGAAATGAAGGAGGGAGAGAAGAGCGTGAACGGAGGAGAGAAGAGCGTGAACGGAGGAGAGAAGAGGGTGAACGGAGGAGAGAAGAGCGTGAACGGAGGAGAGAATAGGGTGAACGGAGGAGAGAAGAGCGTGAACGGAGGAGAGAAGAGGGTGAACGGAGGAGAGAAGAGGGTGAACGGAGGAGAGAAGAGGGTGAACGGAGGAGAGAAGAGGGTGAACGGAGGAGAGAAGAGGGTGAACGGAGGAGAGAAGAGGGTGAACGGAGGAGAGAAGAGCGTGAACGACTGAGGAAACAGAGAATAAAAAGATGTGGAGCTGGAGCGAGGGAACATGCCAAGGCAGTGGGCCGCCTGTCAGGAGAAGCAAGGGATGAATCCTTCCATACTAGCATGTGAAAGGAGGGAATTTCACAGGCTCTAATATGCATTCAGCCTCCTCCTCTGCTGTTTACGCCTGACTGACAGGCCTGGATTTACTGTCTGATTGGACTAGTCACGCAGGTTTGGTAAACAACACTCCTGATGGACAGATCTGGGTTTGTGTGGGAAGGAGGTGTGTCCTTCTGTGTGTGTGATAAGATAAGGTAATTAGCTAGGTGCTTACATTTGTCCTATTCCACACATTTACAAGTGCAACTTTTTTGTTGTATATCCAACTCCCCCTGAGACACCCTCGGAGAGTGGGGTCGGAGCCAGGGATCAGCCATTATTGACAGCGACCCTGGAGCAGTTAGGGTTCAGTGCCTTGCGCAAGGGCACATCGACAGATTTTTCACCTAGTTGCCTCAGGGATTTGAACCAACGACCTTTCGGTTAACGGCCAAACGCTCCAAGCCGCTAGTCCACCTGACGCGTGTGAGTGAGTTTGTGTCTGTTTTTAGAAAGTGAGCCTGGAAGGTTGTGTATGTGCGGGTGTGTGTGTGTGCATATGCAGATTTGTGTGTGAGTGTTTGTCCATCCTTGTCCTCTCTATCATGTATTACAACTATTTATTACTTCCATGTGGATATTCTCTGTCTATAATTTGACATGTGGATATTCTCTGTCTATAATTTGACATGTGGATATTCTCTGTATATAATTTGACATGTGGATATTCTCTGTCTATAATTTGACAAGTGGATATTCTCTGTATGTAATTTGACATGTGGATATTCTCTGTATATAATTTGACATGTGGATATTCTCTGTCTATAATTTGACATGTGGATATTCTCTGTATATAAATTGACATGTGGATATTCTCTGTCTATCATTTGACATGTGGATATTCTCTGTATATCATTTGACATGTGGATATTCTCTGTCTATAATTTGACATGTGGATATTCTCTGTATATCATTTGACATGTGGATATTCTCTGTCTATGATTTGACATGTGGATATTCTCTGTCTATCATTTGACATGTGGATATTCTCTGTATATCATTTGACATGTGGATATTCTCTGTCTATAACTTGACATGTGGATATTCTCTGTATATCATTTGACATGTGGATATTCTCTGTCTATAATTTGACATGTGGATATTCTCTGTATATCATTTGACATGTGGATATTCTCTGTCTATAATTTGACATGTGGATATTCTCTGTATATCATTTGACATGTGGATATTCTCTGTATATAATTTGACATGTGGATATTCTCTGTCTATAATTTGACATGTGGATATTCTCTGTCTATAATTTGACATGTGGATATTCTCTGTCTATAATTTGACATGTGGATATTCTCTGTCTATAATTTGACATGTGGATATTCTCTGTATATCATTTGACATGTGGATATTCTCTGTCTATAATTTGACATGTGGATATTCTCTGTCTATCATTTGACATGTGGATATTCTCTGTATATAATTTGACATGTGGATATTCTCTGTATATCATTTGACATGTGGATATTCTCTGTATATCATTTGACATGTGGATATTCTCTGTATATCATTTGACATGTGGATATTATTATATATTATTATTATATTCTCTGTATATAATTTGACATGTGGATATTCTCTGTATATAAATTGACATGTGGATATTCTCAGTATATTATTTGACATGTGGATATTCTATGTATATCATTTGACATGTGGATATTCTCTGTATATCATTTGACATGTGGATATTCTCTGTATATCATTTGACATGTGGATATTATCTGTATATCATTTGACATGTGGATATTATCTGTATATCATTTGACATGTGGATATTCTCTGTATATAAATTGACATGTGGATATTCTCTGTATATCATTTGACATGTGGATATTCTCTGTATATAAATTGACATGTGGGTGTTCTCTGTATATCATTTGACATGTGGATATTCTCTGTATATAATTTGACATGTGGATATTCTCTGTATATAAATTGACATGTGGATATTCTCTGTATATCATTTGACATGTGGATATTCTCTGTATATCATTTGACATGTGGATATTCTCTATATATCATTTGATATGTGGATATTCTCTGTATATCATTTGACATGTGGATATTCTCTGTATATAAATTGACATGTGGATATTCTCTGTATATCATTTGACATGTGGGTGTTCTCTGTCTATAATTTCACATGTGGGTGTTCTCTGTCTATAATTTCAGTTGTGGGTGTTCTCTGTATATAATTTCACATGCGGGTGTTCTCTGTCTATAATTTCACATGTGGGTGTTCTCTGTCTATAATTTCACACGTGGGTGATATCTCTCCCTCTCTGCATCAGTTCTGGCCTTGGTTTCTTAGTTGCAGCAGTAGTAGAATGGGCTGTTTTGATTTTGGCTAAACAGGCACATGGCTGC
>NW_028158071.1:0-14000 GCF_964263955.1 Coregonus lavaretus
GTGATGCCTCTCAGAAACCTGTAACTATTCCATAATTCTATGGCATCTCTGACCCACTGGATGACACTGCAAACACACACACACACACACACACACACACACACACACACACACACCCACACATTGCACTCACCAAAGTAGACGGGTTTCCCACAGATGGGACAGTAGCCCACCATGATAGATGGTATTCCTGACACTGTTATTTAGCAGACAGCAAGTGTGGACGTAGAGAGTGTGAGTGTGAGATGGAGAAAGTGTGTGTGTAGAGAGAGAGAAAGTGTCTGTAGAGAGAGAGAATGTGTGTGTGAGAGAGTGTGTAGAGAAAAAGTGTGTGTGTGTCAGAGAGATGTACAGGAAATAGGTTCAACTCTCTGAATGTGACGTGTTCTGATGACAGAACCAGGATGTGGCGAGTACCTTGTCACAGCGAGACAAAGAAACATCATTTCAAAAGAAAATGCTATATCAACACATTGGTGTCACTGATAATACAAAATATACATAGAAATAGGACAAAGTTATGTTATGAAATGATATGATACATATAACTAGAAAGATATGATACATAGAACTAGAAGGATATGATACATAGAACTAGAAAGATATGATACATAGAACTAGAAAGATATGATACATAGAACTAGAAAGATATGATACATAGAACTAGAAAGATATGATACATATAACTAGAAAGATATGATACATAGAACCAGAAAGATATGATACATAGAACCAGAAAGATATGATACATAGAACCAGAAAGATATGATACATAGAACTAGAAAGATATGATACATAGAACTAGAAAGATATGATACATAGAATTAGAAAGATATGATATATAGAACTAGAAAGATATGAACAAAAAAGGCTGTGAAAACATGTCATTGTGGTCTATTGGCTTGATCTTACTCAAAAGATCATATGAAACTACCCTTTAATTGAGTAAAAATGGTTGAAATAGAAAAATAATCGTCATCAAGATATCATTATGTTATTCAAAAACATGCGTGTCACAATTATTGGCTGCCCTATAAATTATTTTGAACAAAACCTAATTGAGTGCATTTGTAAAGTATTCAGACCCCTTGACTTTTTCCACACTTTGTCTTATTCTAAAATTGATTAAATTGTTTTTTTCCCTCATCAATCTACACACAATACCCCATAATGACAAAATGAGAACAGGTTTTTAGACTTTTTTATAAATGTATTAAAAATAACAAATGGAAATATTACATTTACATAAGTATTCAGACCCTTTACTCAGTACTTTGTTGAAGCACCTTTGGCAGTGATTACAGCCTCGAGTCTTCTTGGGTATGACGCTACAAGCTTGGCACACCTGTATTTGAGGAGTTTCTCCCATTCTTCTCTGCAGATCCTCTCAAGCTCTGTCAGGTTGGATAGGGTGTGTCGCTGCACAGCTATTTTCAGGTCTCTCCAGAGATGTTAGATCGGGTTCAAGTCCGGTTTCTGGCTGGGCCACTCAAGGACATTCAAAGACTTGTCCCGAAGCCACTCCTGCGTTGTCTTGGCTGTGTGCTTAGGGTCGTTGTCCTGTTGGAAGGTGAACCTTAGCCCCAGTCTGAGGTCCTGAGCGCTCTGGAGCAGGTTTTCATCAATGATTTCTCTGTAAATTGCTCTGTTCATCTTTCCATTGATCCTGACTAGTCTCCAAATCAAATCAAATTGTATTTGTCATGTGCCGAATACAACAGGTGTAGACCTTACCGTGAAATGCTTACTTACAAGCCCTTAACCAACAATGCAGTTCAAGAAATAGAGTTAAGAAAATATTTACTAAATACACTAAAGTAAAAAAATAAATAAAAATTAACACAATAAAATAATAACGAGGCTATATACAAGGGGTACTGGTACTGAATCAATGTGTGGGGGTACAGGTTAGTTGAGGTAATTTGTACATTTAGGTAGGGGTAAAGTATCTATGCATAGATAATAAACAGCGAGTAGCAGCAGTGTAAAAACAAAGGGGGGAGGTGTCAATGTAAATAGTCTGGGTGGCCATTTGATTAATTGTTCAGCAGTCTTATGGCTTGGGGGTAGAAGCTGTTAAGGAGCCTTTTGGACCTAGACTTGGCACTCTGGTACCGCTTGCTGTGCGGTAGCAGAGAGAACAGTCTATGACTTGGGTGACTGGAGTCTTTGACAATTTTTTGGGCCTCCCTTCTGACACATCCTAGTATATAGGTCCTGGATGGCAGGAAGCTTGGCCCCAGTGATGTACTGGGCCGTACGCACTACCCTCTGTAGCGCCTTACGGTCAGATGCCGAGCAGTTGCCATACCAGGCGGTGATGCAACCGGTCAGGATGCTCTCGATGGTGCAGCTGTAGAACTTTTTGAGGATCTTGGGACCAATGTAAAATCTTTTCAGTCTCCTGAGGTGGAAAAGGCGTTGTCGTGCCCTCTTCACGACTGTCTTGGTGTGTTTGGACCATGATAGTTTGTTGGTGATGTTGACACCAAGGAACTTGAAACTCTCGACCCGCTCCACTACAGCCCCGTCGATGTGAATGGGGCGTGTTCCCAGTCCCTGTCCCTGAAAATCCTCCCCACAGCATGATGCTGCCACCACCATGCTTCACCGTAGGGATGGTGCCAGGTTTCCTCCAAACGTGATCTCATCCCAGGTAAGAGGGGGAGTGGCAGCAGCAGCAGGTTCTCCCCATGTGAGCTGAGTCCAGTGGGCCAGTCCTGTATCCCCCCTCCCAGACAGCGACAGTGGTCTGAACCATGGCTAGCTATCCACAATCTGGCTCGACTAAACAAGGTTTACCAAGAGGGAAGGTGGTAGAGGAAGGTAGAGGAAGAGAAAGAGGGAGGAGAGGAAGGAGGAAAAGGAGAAAAGGGTTCTCTCCATCACGACTGTAAGAAGGAAAGGAGGGAGAAGGCCGAGCAAGAGGAAGAGGAAGAGGTGGAAGATGACAAGGAGAGTTGATCTGTCCATCACTACCATAATGAGATCTCTTCTGAGGGCTCTTGTTCTCTCCTCTTTCCCACAGAGGAGCACCATTCGCAGGCAGCCCAGAGCAGACTATCCCCTGAGAGAAGGCTAGCCCCTGGAGGTTTCACCTTGGATTTATACAGAGAACCCCCCAGTACTCAAACTGCTTTACATTGTAGAGGGGTATCTAATCTCATTGGAGGCGACCCAATGACCCAGAAATGCTCCGTGGACAGGCTTCCTCCCTACCCCCGTCTCGCTGGCAGGGGGCTCGTAGGAACACCCTCCCCTCCTTGACTCCAGCTCCACCCCTTCTTCACCTGCCCCCCTTATCATGTTATGAGTCACACCGACAGGTGCCGCCCCCTGGCCTACCTGTTGCAGGTGTAAGTATGGTGTGTCGGACACAGCTGCCCTCCCCCTCCTCCCCCTCCTCCCCCTCCTCCCCTCTTTCTCCCACTCCCCCCCATCTCTCGCGCTCTCTCCTCCTCCCCCTCTCTTCCCTTTAAAGCAATACTTAGACCAGGCTTTCTGCCTCCTCTACCCCTCTCCACCTCCTCTTCCATTCCTACTCTCTTTCTCTCCACCTCCTCCTCCTCCTCCTTTGTTCCCCCTCTCCCGCCCTCCAGTGAGAGAGGCAGGAGGTCACCTCGCCGTCACTCTATCCAGCTGGAGCCGCTGAGAGGGCGAGGAGGAGAGGAGGAGGAATAGAGGAAGAACAGAGGAGACAAGAGGGAGAGGAGGAGAGGAGGAGAGGAGGAGAGGGAGTGAGACACCATGTTAGCTGTTGTGGTGTGATATGTGTAGTTACTTGTAAAAACCACTATAGTATGCTGGACACTTATTTGCTGCTTGCTGACCTCAATGTGTGCATGCATATCAACAGTCTAAAGCAGTAATCTCCAATCCAAAGAATTAGTTGGAATAATTTGTTTGTTAGACATTTCCTATTTATACTGTATGGATAATAAAACCCATCCTTTATTCACTTGTGTTTTAGCTTTTTCCCCACACCCACACTGAAAGTTGTTACTGACACTAAACTTTAGTCTGTCTTGCTTTATGATAGTCACATGCCTCTACCTTTACAAGAAGTCTGTCAGTATTCTTCATGAGGGCTTTAAAGCTAATTTTAATTTGACTGTGTACTTCAAGAACATACATGTATTTTCCAAGAAAGACCTGTTACTGGCTGTGTCTGAATATCCATTCTAGCGTAATACTTACTTAAACTGCATACTAATTTCGCCTTTGATCTAGTATAATTCACTCTTATTTTCTGACTCACTTGTTTGGCAACAGCTGATAGTCAGATAAAATGACGCGCTTTACCGAAATGAACGAATGACGGGAGTCAATGCAATCGTGCATTAGATGACGCATTCTGAGTACTATTGCCGCGTTCACATGCTAGTCGGAACTTGGAAACCTGGACATTTCAGACTTGCTTACTGGTTGTAGTTATACACTTGCCGCATTCAACGAATCAACAAGTCGGACATTTCAGAGTTTCCTTGGTCCGACTAGTATGTGAACGCGGCATACTTTCTAAATTTAAATTTAAATTTAAAATTTAACGTTTTTATATACTATTTAGTACTCTAATATGGGTATTCGGACACTGCCTCTTTGTCTCTCACAAACTGAGCACGAGCACAGTCATTATGGCCACAGCTTCCTCTGACCTGGCAGACCACCTGTGCTGTTCCATCTGCACAGACATCTACACTGAGCCTGTGTCTCTAAGCTATCAGCACACCTTCTGCAAGAGATGCCTCCAAGACAGCCTGAATGCTGGACACCAACTCTGTCAAGAGGGCAGGGCTCTGGTCAGAGACAGAATCTTCCAGATCAACAGACTGATCAGGAACGTGGCCTACCAGCTGAAACTGGAGGAAGATGCTAAAAGACAGAGAGCTACAGCCGAGAGAGGAAACAGTAGAGAGATGAATGTCGTGAACATGGAGAGGCTCTGAAGCTGTTCTGTGAGACGGATAGTAAGCTGATCTCTATGATCTGCAGAGATGGGTGAGACAACAGAGGACACACATTCAAACCTATAAGAGAAGCACATGAGGATCTGAAAAAAGAGGTAGCCTCAGATTTATGCTACTTCAAGAAGGACATTAGTGTGCTGGAATACTCAAGAGATGAGCAGCAAAGAGAAATGTCTCAAGCAAAAGAGACGTCAGATCATATCAAAGTCCAGATCAGGTTGCTTGGTTGACAAGGAGATAGTACTTGCCAGGCTGGAGGAACAGCTAAAGGAGAAGAGAGTTAAAACGGCCTCTCTTCAGTCTGAGCTGGACCTCACTGAGCCCAGAGACTTCCTGCTCTAGTGGATGGAGAGGGGCTGCACTGAGATGAGGGAGAGGAGGAAGGAGGAGGAGTGGGTGGAGAGGAATATGATAGAGAGGAATATGATAGAGGGATTAGGATAGAGGGGAATATGATAGAGGGAATATATTAAGAGGAACGTGACAGAGAGGATTTGTTTCATTAGATCACTTTAAGACTTAAAATCTCTTAGGCTGACAGTCCCCGAAATTGGGCGCTAGAATTTCTTTAAAAAATATGTAAATGTTTACATTACTTATTTGATTGATTTCCCACCGTTTTATATTTCAGAAGACATCCATCCAGACCTTCCTAGAACCACGTAAATGTCCTCTGTCGAACAAACTTGTAATTGCCTCCCTCTGGTGGTCGGCTGCATCATTACATCCATTTATATCACTTTAATGCAACACTACATCAAAGGGGCGTCCCAGGAAAAACATTTATCCAGCTTGACTGCTTCACGGCTCAGACATGGCAAAGCAATCACTGAATTAGTCTTGAGCAGACAGAGCTAAATACATAACTTTCATAGCTCTACGATAAAGAATGCGACCTAAACACTTCCTTAAACCTAATATAAGTCAAGAAGTAATTTTGTGTGGAAGTCAAACATTTGTTCAGAACGACAAAATCGAGACCTTTACATAGCCCTTCTCCCATTGTCTATAGGAGGGATGCACACTGGTTAAATGGCCCAAATGTTAATTTAGACATTCACAAATTTTACAGGTTTTGACTACCACTAATGTCATGAAATGTTTGGCAAAGTAGTAAAGAAGGTTGTATTATACTTTTCTTGTGTACTAGATCATATGGTTTGAAAAGTTTTTTTTCTCAGACATAAATGAACAATTCCAGGTGAAAGATAAAGGTCATAGCTTCCTTGGGGGAGGGACACCACTACATTAATAACATATTGCCCTCTTGCTAGATTGATGACTAAAGCCCTAGTGAAACAGTGCAAAATGGTTGTCAGCGCAACTGGTTAAATACAAGACAGGCCCTCCTGTAGCTCAGTTGGTAGAGCATGGCGCTTGCAACACCAGGGTTGTGGGTTCGTTTCCCACGGGGGCCCACTAACTCTAAGTCGCTTTGGATAAGAGCGTCTGCTAAATGACTAAAATGTAATGTAAATGTAAGACCTGTTCATTGTGAAATATATGTATTCAAGTCTAATAATTTTGCTCTATACATTTTCTGCTCTGTATGTACTTTTATCTATTTAAGCTGTTTGGATTGTTCATTGATATAACACTGGGCACCATTGAAAAAGAGACACTGGTCTCAATTGGGATTCCCTGTATAAATAAAGAGGAATATGATAGAGGGAATATGATAGCGAGTATTATGATGGAGTGGAGTATGATGGAGAGGAATATAATAGAGGGAATATAATAGAGGGAATATGATAAAGGGAATATGACAGAGGAATATGATGGAGGGGAATATTATAGAGAATGAATGGAGGAATATGTGACGCTCTTGAGCAACAATGGTTCTCTGTTTGGTTATATCAACTGGAAAGACATGGATAAGAAAATGTTCAAACATATTTTTAAACAATGGGAGCTGTTGGCAGGTCTACAAATACTGTTCTATAGTCAGCTGATATTGATTTCCTTATTTAATAATTTATTAAACTAAAATGCTAAACATCAATGACACCTACTCTTCAATTACATTTTTTAGTCCTATATAATTACACATCCAGCTAAATTTATTCCTCTATGAGCATGCGTACGTAAAGATACCATATAACTCGACTGCAACATCTCTGGTTGATTTAATCGATCAATTGCTCTGGTCACTTGACCAAGATAGACTTGTGGATGAGCTGCTTCTTGATTTTAGTGCTGCATTTGACCTTGTTGATCATATGGCTAATAGCTGAGGCCATTGAAGAGAGATGTTTTCTTGAACCCTCATTTCTTTTTTGGAACTTTGTTACTGAGGTGACATAGACTATGGAAGACTTGTTTTACTGTAGTAAGGTAGCCTATGTATTTCATTGATGATGATGATGATGAATCGAACAAACAACCTAAGTAAGCCTGGCTGCTAGTTATGATATCTAAAACGTATTGACTTTTAATTAGGCAAAACACATGTCGTTTGAATGGTCAACCATTTGATATGAGTTACAGCATTTTATCTTAATAAAAAATTTGGTTATATGGATTCATTGTATATATTAGGTATTACTGTGCTACATAGGTACAAAAAATCTAAAATAAATAAACAAAATTGTGCCAGCATTTGATTACACATGAAAGCTGCTGTGGGTAACCATGGCAATGGGGACTCCATTGTGACATCACAAGATTTCGATTCTGGTTCAAGACGAGGAAAATGCCAAGACTGATTGAGGAGGTAACAAGACCAACTTTGACAACGTCGACTAGAGTTCTATTGAACAATACTAATTAAAGCATATATAAGTTATTGTAAGGGCAAAATGTTGCATATTCCATGGAATGTAAGCTAACAATGTTTTGTCCTTATTTCTTTTTGTATTAGGCTACACCATGGCAATGCTTATAACTGTTCTTGTCTAAATGTGTTGTATCATGTCTGTCTGTTTCAGTGTATTTATGTCCTCAGTTCTTATGGTTGTCTTGTCATAAAAAAACAACAACCGTTCTATCATAGACATTCATATCAGGATTATGTGGTTGTCTCACCTACCTACCTTAAGTTGAATGCACTAACTAATTATAAGTCGTTCTGGATAAAAGCGTCTGATAAATGGCTAAAATGTCAAATGTTATGCTGGGTGTGGGGCATGTATTTTTACACTTAGCTGGCCCATTGGCTAGGGGACCCAGGGTTGGGACAGACTGGTGCAGAGCATCTGAGAGGACACTAGATATATATACAGTGGGGAAAAAAGTATTTAGTCAGTCACCAATTGTGCAAGTTTTCCCACTTAAAAAGATGAGAGAGGCCTGTAATTTTCATCATAGGTACACGTCAACTATGACAGACAAAACGAGAGAAAAAAAATCCAGACAATCACATTGTAGGATTTTTAATGAATTTATTTGCAAATTATGGTGTAAAATAAGTATTTGGTCAATAAGAAAAGTTTCTCAATACTTTGTTATATACCCTTTGTTGGCAATGACACAAGTCAAACGTTTTCTGTAAGTCTTCACAAGGTTTTCACACACTGTTGCTGTTATTTTGGCCCATTCCTCCATGCAGATCTCCTCTAGAGCAGTGATGTTTTGGGCCTTTCAACTCCCTCCAAAGATTTTCTATGGGGTTGAGATCTGGAGACTGGCTAGGCCACTCCAGGACCTTGAAATGCTTCTTACGAAGCCACTCCTTCGTTGCCCGGGCGGTGTGTTTGGGATCATTGTCATGCTGAAAGACCCAGCCAAGTTTCATCTTCAATGCACTTGCTGATGGAAGGAGGTTTTCACTAAAAATCTCACAATACATGGCCCCATTCATTCTTTCCTTTACACGGATCAGTCGTCCTGGTCCCTTTGCTTAAAAACAGCCCCAAAGCATGATGTTTCCACCCCCATGCTTCACAGTAGGTATGGTGTTCTTTGGATGCAACTCAGCATTATTTGTCCTCCAAACACGAAGAGTTGAGTTTTTACCAAAAAGTTATATTTTGGTTTCATCTGACCATATGACATTCTCCCAATCCTCTTCTGGATCATCCAAATGCACTCTAGCAAACTTCAGATGGGCCTGGACATGTACTGGCTTAAGCAGGGGGACACGTCTGGCACTGCAGGATTTGAGTCCCTGGCGGCGTAGTGTGTTACTGATGGTAGGCTTTGTTACTTTGGTCCCAGCTCTCTGCAGGTCATTCACTAGGTCCCCCCGTGTGGTTCTGGGATTTTTGCTCACCGTTCTTGTGATCATTTTGACCCCACGGGGTGAGATCTTGCGTGGAGCCCCAGATCTAGGGAGATTATCAGTGGTCTTGTATGTCTTCCATTTCCTAATAATTGCTCCCACAGTTGATTTCTTCAAACCAAGCTGCTTTCCTATTGCAGATTCAGTCTTCTCAGCCTGGTGCAGGTCTACAATTTTGTTTCTGGTGTCCTTTGACAGCTCTTTGGTCTTGGCCATAGTGGAGTTTGGAGTATGACTATTTGAGGTTGTGGACAGGTGTCTTTTATACTGATAACAAGTTCAAACAGGTGCCATTAATACAGGTAACGAGTGGAGGACAGAGGAGCCTCTTAAATAATAAGTTACAGGTCTGTGAGAGCCAGAAATCTTGCTTGTTTGTAGGTGACCAAATAGTTATTTTCCACCATAATTTGCAAATAAATTCATTAAAAATCCTACAATGTGATTTTCTGGATATTTTTTTCTCAATTTGTCTGTCATAGTTGACGTGTACCTATGATGAAAATTACAGGCCTCTCTCATCTTTTTAAGTGGGAGAACATGCACAATTGGTGGCTGACTAAATACATTTTTTCCCCCACTGTATATGTGATGTATAAGAAAATAGTGCTGACTCATACAGTATGTATGTATGTAATGAATGTGATCAATTTCATCATGTCTGTTTCTTTTCTCACGCAGAATGTGAGAGATGTGAGCAACTGTCCTCTCACTGAGTTTATGGCTCCCTGTATTGACTCCCTCCCACCACTGGCTTTCACCAATCAGAGGCATATACCAACCATGTTGCATCCCCCCTCTCCATTGGCCATACGCGCTCAGGATGCACAGCAGTTCATTGTATTTTCATACTTTGTCCCTGAAACCTGCCAGTCTGCTGAATGCCCAGTTGCCACAGAGGCCACTGCAGATGTATCTACAGGTAAACGAGAGGACCTATGGACAGATACAAATATTTCCTCAATGCTGCATCGATACCTGCCACACTTCTTTGACGAAGACTCCATGCAGCCAATTTCCTCGAAACCTCCCAGCCTGCTGTTTCAGCCACAGAGTGCCCAGTTGCCACAGAGGCCACTGCTACCACAGCCACTGTCAAGGGAGAGAATCGATGGGCAGCTAGAAGTCTTCCTTCAGTGCTGCCTCCATGCCTGCCAACAGTCATTGACGATGATTTCATTCCACCAGAGCAGACATTAGAGGATACCTATGAGGTCTCAGTTGCTACAGAGACCACTGCAGGCACAGTTACTGTTGATTTTGGAGTGTACATATCAGCAGCTAAATGCCCTGTTCCAATGCTGCCTCCAAGTCTGCCACTTGTCTTTTACATTGACTACAAACTGCCAGGGGAGGCAGTAGAGGGCACCACCAAGTGTCCAGTTTCCAGTGAAACAAACAATGATGTGTCAACTCACCTCAAAGAGGACATGGCAGCTGATCAAAGCCCTCCTGACCCTGCAGCACTGCCTCCAAGCTCGCCATGTATCCGAGACTCTGACCACAAACTGACCAAGGAGACAAAAGAGGATGCCACAGTGTCCTCCGTTGCCACAGCAATCACTGCAGGCGCATCCATTGTCCAGGGAGAGGACATGTTGGCTGATAAAAGCCCGGCTCCAATGCTGCCTTCAAAGTTGCCACACATTCTAGACAATGACCACAAGCAGCAAGAGGAGGCAGTAGAGAGCACCACCAAGACTCAAGTGTCCAGGGAAGCGGCCGTTTCCGTGTCCACTGTCCACAATCTGCCAGGGGAGGCAGTAGAGGACACCAACAAGTGTCCAGTTGGCAGGGAAGCAGCCGTTTCCGTGTCCACTGTCCACACAGAGGAGTTTTTGGCTGATAAAAGTCCTCCTGCACCTGCAACACTGCCTCTAATCCTGACCTGCACCCACAACAATGACCACAAACAGCTATGGAAGACAGTTGAGTGCACTACAAAGTGCTCAGTCGACACAGAGGCAACTGTTGCCATTTACACTTGGGATGATAAAAGTCCTCCAGGTCTGCAATGCATTCACAACAACAATGACCACAAGCAGCCAGAGGAGACAGTTGAGGACACCACAGAGTGCTCAGTTAAAACAGAGGCAAGTGCAGTTGCATCCACTGTCAAGAGAGAGGAACTGATGAGTGATAAAAGCCCTGTCCTAGCACTTCCTCCAAGCCTGGCATGCATCCATGACAAGGACCACAAGCAGCCAGAGCAGAAAGGGAAGGGCACTAGTGAAGAGGTGGATCTCTGCCCTCATGCTCACCAGCTGGTCCCAGATGATAACTTAACTCTGGCAACCTGCAATGATGAGCCGCCAACCCCTCTGCTCTGCATGGCCACTAAGACGCCTGTTAGAGTGAGAGCCTCCATATTTAGATCAGAGGGTGAGGAACCCAGGCCCTGGACCCTGGAAGAGGCAAAGGTAGGTGTCCTATTTTACATTACTACTCTACAGGGTTGGGGGTCTGTTCCATTTCAATTAAAAGCATTGAAGAGAATTAGAATTTTAAAGTACTTCCTGAATTGACTGGAATTGAAATGGAATTGACCCCAACCCTGCTACTCTATGCTCATAGTATAAAACATCACCCCTTACTAGGGTAAACATTTGTATTACGTTTGGTGTGGACCCAGGAAGAACATCCATGGCTATTATAAAATCGGTTTGGGATACAAATAAACAAGTTACCTCAATTACTGTCCTCCAAATTGTGTGCCCCATGAGGCCATCAATGTATGTTGATCACTCAAATGTGTATTGAATGTGCCACATTGGAACAATATTACATCTAGAGTCAATGTCTTCCTGTTAGGATTATTGGACAGGCATTGACATTGACAGTGAAGAGAGGAGCGTCAAGGAGGAGGTGAGCCCGATGGAGGGTTTGAAGCGTGAGGCGGACCGTGCCCATTCCAAGAGCTCCAATGGGACGGTTTCATCAGAGAGAGCAGAGACCATCCTGGGAAGAGTGGGCTTTCTGGCCATGAACCTCAAGCAGAAAGTCACGTTTTTAAAGACAGAGGAAAAAGAGAAAAATAAGAAACTGAATAAGATGTTGAACGGTGACGAGAAAGAGAGAAAGGAGATGAAGGCGAGAGAGAAAGAGCAAAAGAAAGCCATGAAGGCTGAGAAAAAGAGGGACACGTTAGAACAGAAAAAGAGAGAGAAGGAAAGAAAAGAGAAGGAAAATGCAGAGAAAAAGAGGTTAGAGGGGCTGATTAAGATACACAATGCCATGATGAAAGACAGGATTAAGAAAGAGAAGAAGTGGTCGGAGGAGCTGAAAAAGAGAGAGAAAGCTCAAGCTGAGCTCCTGGAGATGGAGCGAAAGATTCACAAAAAGAGGAGAAGAAGAGAGAAAAGAGGAGGAAAGAGGAGAGGAAGAGACTGGAAAAGAGGAAAAAGAGGGAGCCAGCTGGAGGTGGAACTGAGAGGGTGATAGAAGAGCAGGGAAGGGATGAAAGCTTGAAGATGGATGAGTAGACTGGGTAAGAAAGAGTGAGAAGGAAGATACTGTATTTTTGCATGCAATGAAAAACAAAGAATAAAAAAATACATGTTTACTCTGTTTGTTTTTTGTCAAGGCATACCGTACAAAACATTATAAACACAAAATGTTTACTTTTCGCAAATTTGGGGAGTGTTGCACAGTTTAAATGTTGAATCCTATATCGACACTAAGCACTCCTACATTTTGAAAGGATTGGATAGGTGTACATATAAATTAGGTGTAATATGGCAAACAAAGCCTATCAGAGGGAAAGGTAGAGCCATTACCAGTGTTTATACCTATGGGATAGGTAGAGAAAATTCTAAAACAAATCTCACAAGCTCTCATCCATAGTCAAATGAACTACTGTTGTCTGCAGTAATGCAGGTGTTGGTGACCTAAAGAGACTGCAAATAGCACAAAATAAGGCAGCAATAAAAGTTCTGCAATGTGGTTATGAGATGTTCTCCATAGAATTACATAATGCACTCGAATGGCCGATTGTCAAGGAAATGATTAAAAAAAACACACAAAAAAACATTTTTCATAAAATGTACTGAAAGACCAACCGCCAAATGTGATTAACTGGATATGATCAAAGACGACTCGTAAAGGTAATAGGAATCTGGATCTGTTTCCTTTTCTTTTTACCTTGCTTTTGTTATTATTATTATTATTATTATTATTATTTATTTTTTTACATTTCGTAAAATGTAATAATTACAAAAACATTTAATTTTAATTTCAATTTAGTAACATACTGTATCATTCAAATAAATATTATTATTTGTCTAATCATATTTTTTGCCTTTGAAGCTTAATATTTTGTAATATAATGTATGACTGACATGAGGGTAATCAAAGGGAGAGAGATAAGGATAACGGAAGTGTACAGTGCCTTCCTGAAATATTGGCACCAGAAGGAAATATGAACAAAAAAGGCTGTGAAAGCATGTCATTGTGCTCTATCAGCTTGATCTTACACTCAAAATATCATATGAATCTACCCTTTAATTGAGTAAAAATTGTTCAAATAAAAAAATAATTGTCTTATTCAAAAACATGCGTGTCACAATTATTGGCTGCCCTATCAATTATTTTTAACAAAATCTAATTGAGTGCATTTGTAAAGTATTCAGACCCCTTGACTTTTTCCACACGTTGTCTTATTCTGAAATTGATTAAATTGTTTTTTTTCTTCATCAATCTACACACAATACCCCATAATGACAAAGTGAGAACAGGTTTTTAGACTTTTTTATAAATGTATTAAAAATAACAAATGGAAATATTACATTTGCATAAGTATTCAGACCCTTTACTCA